>NC_070596.1:29039548-29047048 GCF_027409825.1 Scomber japonicus | reverse complement strand
AAAGAAGGAGGGAGCAAGGAAGGACAGACAGAAGGAAGAAACGGAGAGAAGAAGGAAGGGCAGAAGGAAGGAAGTAAGGAGGTTGGAGGAAGGAAAGAAGGAAGGAAGGAGGGAGGAAGGACAGGGAAGGAAGAAAAGAGGTTGGAGGAAGGAAAGAAGGAAGGAGGGAGGGAGGAAGGACAGAGGGAAGGAATTAAGGAGGTTGGAGGAAGGAAAGAAGGAAGGAGGGAGGAAGGAAGGACAGGGAAGGAAGAAAAAGAGGTTGGAGGAAGGAAAGAAGGAAGGAGGGAGGGAGGAAGGACAGAGGGAAGGAAGTAAGGAGGTTGGAGGAAGGAAGGAAGGACAGAGGGAAGGAAGAAAGGAGGTTGGAGGAAGGGAGGAAGGAAGGACAGAAGAAAGGAAGGAAGGGAGGAAAGCAGGAAAAAGAGACGACCGTCACTTTGGCACACTTTGGAAAAGGAGGGAGGGAGGGTGGGAAGAAGGAAGGAGGGAGGGAGGGAGGGTGGAAAGAAGGAAGGAGGGAGGGAGGGAGGGTGGAAAGAAGGAAGGAGGGAGGAAAGAAAGAGAGAAGGAGGTAAGGAAGGAAAGGAGGGAGGGAGGAAAGAAGGAAGGAAAGGAAGTAGGAAGGAAGGAAAGCAGGGAGGGAGGGTGGAAAGAAGGAAGAAGGAAGGAAAGGAGGGATGGTGGGAGAAAGAAAGAGAGAAGGAGGTAAGGAAGTAAAGGAGGTATATATATATAATCAGATGTTTATTAAAGAAACACCGGTTACACCAATAGGACACCTGGTTGAATCATCACAGCATTGACTGATATATTTAAAGTGATGTTTTCTGACTCTTCTCTCTCTCCGTCTCCAGCTGACCATGAACGACTTCAGCGTTCATCGGATCATCGGCAGAGGAGGCTTCGGAGAAGTGTACGGCTGCAGGAAGGCCGACACGGGGAAAATGTAAGGACAACGGGAGGGAGGGAGGGAGAGAGGGAGAGAGGGAGAGAGGGAGAGAGAGAGAGAGAGAGAGAGAGAGAGAGAGAGAGAGAGAGAGAGAGAGAGGGAGAGAGGGAGAGGTAGAGAGGTAGAGAGAGAGGGGGAGAGAGGGAGGGGGAGAGAGAGAGAGAGACTTTAACCCTTTGTGTTTTGGTCTCAGGTACTTCCTTCCTTCCTTCCTCTTTTCTTTCCTTCTTCCTTCCTTCTTCCTCCTTTCCTTCCTCCCTCCTTTCCTTCCTTCTTCCTCCTTTCCTTCCTCCCTCCCTCTTTTCTCTCCTTCCTCCTTTCCTTCCTTCTTTCTACCTCCCTCCTTCCTTTCCTTCCTTCTTCCTCCCTCCCTCCTTTCCTCCCTCCCTCCCTCCCTCTCTCCTTTCGGTCCTTTCCTTCCTCCCTTCCTCCCTTCCTTGAGCACGACAGCACTTGTTGTTAGAGCTCTTTAATCTGAACTCTATAGACTTTAACCTCTTGGTGTGTTGGTCTCAGGTACTTCCTTCCTTCCTCCTTTCCTTCCTTCTTCCTCCCTCCCTCCTTTTTTTCCTTCCTTCTTCCTTCCTTTCTTTCTTCCTCCCTCCCTCCTTTCCTTCCTTCTTCCTCCCTCCCTCCCTCCTTTCTTTCCTTCCTTCTTTCTTCCTTCCTTCCTTCTTCCTCCCTCCCTCCCTCCTTTCTGCCCTTCCCTCCATCCTTTCCTTCCTTCTTCCTCCCTTCCTTCCTCCTTTCCTTCCTTCTTCCTCTCTCCCTCCTCCCCCCCTCCCTCTCTCCTTTCCCTCCTTTCCTTCCTCCCTTCCTTCCTTCCTTGAGGACAACAGCACTTGTTGTTATTTAACCTTTTGTGTTTTGGTCTCAGGTACTTCCTTCCTTCCTCCTTTCCTTCCTTCTTCCTCCCTGCCTTCCTCCTTTCCTTCCTTTTTCCTCCTTTCCTTCCTTCTTCCTCCCTTCCTTCCTTCTTCCTCCTTTCCTCCCTCCCTCCCTCTCTCCTTTCCCTCTTTAATCTGAACTGTAAAGACTTGAACCTTTTTGTGTTTTGGTCTCAGGTACTTCCTTCCTTCCTTCCTTCCTTCCTTCCACCTTTCCTTCCTTCTCCCTCCCTTCCTCCTTTCCTTCCTTCTCCCTCCCTCCCTCCTTTCCTCCCTCCCTCCCTCTCTCCTTTCCCTCTTTAATCTGAACTCTATAGACTTTAACTCTTTGTGTTTTTGGTCTCAGGTACGCCATGAAGTGTTTGGACAAGAAGAGGATCAAGATGAAACAAGGAGAGACTCTGGCGCTCAACGAGAGGATCATGCTGTCGTTAGTGAGCACGGGGGTGAGTTAAAGTTTAACCTGGTTATAATGCACACACACACACACACACACACACACACACACACACACACACACACACACACACACACAGCAGTCAGTAAACATTTACACACACAGCTGCTGGGCTAACTAAATAACTAACAGCTTCATTAGCATGATGATAAATGAGCTGCTGACAGAAACATGGCTGAGCTCACACTTTACTAAAATATACACTTCTAGTTTCACACGTCAGAGAAATTACACAATATATGCATACTACACACTTCTATACTACATACTACACACTTCTATACTACACACTTCTATACTACACACTTCTATAGTACACACTTCTATAGTACACACTTCTATACTACATACTACATACTTCTATACTACATACTTCTATACTACACACTTCTATACTACATACTACATACTTCTATACTACATACTTCTATACTACACACTTCTATACTACATACTACATACTTCTATACTACATACTACATACTTCTATACTACATACTTCTATACTACACACTTCTATACTACATACTACATACTTCTATACTACATACTTCTATACTACATACTACATACTTCTATACTACACACTTCTATACTACATACTTCTATACTACACACTTCTATAGTACACACTTCTATACTACATACTACATACTTCTATACTACATACTTCTATACTACACACTTCTATACTACATACTACATACTTCTATACTACATACTTCTATACTACACACTTCTATACTACATACTACATACTTCTATACTACATACTACACACTTCTATACTACATACTTCTATACTACACACTTCTATAGTACACACTTCTATACTACATACTACATACTTCTATACTACATACTTCTATACTACACACTTCTATACTACATACTACATACTTCTATACTACATACTTCTATACTACACACTTCTATACTACATACTACATACTTCTATACTACATACTACATACTTCTATACTACATACTTCTATACTACACACTTCTATACTACATACTACATACTTCTATACTACATACTACATACTTCTATACTACACACTTCTATACTACATACTTCTATACTACACACTTCTATACTACATACTACATACTTCTATACTACATACTTCTATACTACATACTTCATACTTCTATACTACATACTTCATACTTCTATACTACATACTTTAGGGCTGTCAAACGATTAATTTTTTAAAACGAGATTAATCGCAGAATTTCCATAGTTAATCATGATTAATGGCGTTTTGAATTTTATGTTTAAAATCCTGTTATTTTCCATTTGAAGGCAGTTTTAAGCCCATAATGTAAAGCATTTCTTACCAGAGTGTCTTAACTGGGAATCAATCACGGCTCTGCTGCGACTCCCACACTCCAAAATGGTCCTTTGGTGGAGCTGAGGCTGGCTTGGCTGCACCTGGGTGTTTAGCGTGGAGGTGCTAACTCAAACTCCACGTACTCCGGTGGTAGTTAAACTCCGTTTGACACAGGTTGCATTTTACTTTTGACTTGTCAACTGAAGCGTCTGGAAGTGTTTTAAAGTTAAACAAGCCGTTCAAAAGTCCAGTAGCTCTCTTACTTTCCATCAGCGCGGTAGGTTTACTGCAGGAGGCCACTTCAAAGCATAGCGCTACAGCTAGAGGAGCCGTCTACAGGGGAGTAGAAGGGACAAAAAGGCTTGCAACATTAAAATGCGATTTAAAAAAAAACGCGTTATGGATTGCATTAATCTAATCGCGATTAACAAGTTAATGCTGACAGCCCTAACATACTTCTATACTACATACTAAATGACCAGATATTTTTTTGCACTTTAAATTCACTCTGTCTCTGTAGGACTGCCCGTTCATCGTGTGTATGACGTACGCCTTCCACACCCCCGATAAACTCTGCTTCATCCTGGACCTGATGAACGGTAAGGTTACCCTCCCCACCCCCCCCCACTTACCCTTCCCACCCCCCCCCCCCCCCCCCCCACGTGCCCCTCATATTAAACTCCAGCCCCTTTGTTGGACTCTGAGACTCAGATTAGATTACTCATCCAGTTTCCAGCCAGTCAGGAGAGCGAGGAGGAGCTGATGGGATTTTGACCTGTGGGATGACCTGCCTGTGTGTTCATCAGCTGCCACACATCTGCAGAGGGGGGAGGGGGCAGGGAGGGTAGGGGGGGGGGGCAGGAGGGGGGCGGCATGAAGCTAAGAGCCTGATCAAAGGCCTGCACCCAAATCCCTGAGTCACCTTTTTTTAGTTTTAACGTCAGCTCCTCACACAGTCATCAGGCTCCTGCTATAAATACAGGAGCTCCAGTCAATACATATTAAGACAGAGACAGGAGGGGGGGGGTTGGGGGGAGGAGGGGGGTGAGGGTAGAGGAGGGGGGGGGGGGGGGGGGCAGAGTCATACAAAGCCTCCCATCGATCTTCATTTTCTCCCCCAAGAAGATTACCACAACTTATTGATGGATATTGATTGAGGCGTGAGGTGTTGTGAGGTCATGCTGACTCACTCTGCATTGTGTGTGTGTGTGTGTGTGTGTGTGTGTGTGTGTGTGTGTGTGTGTGTGTGTGTGTGTGTCTGTCTGTTACTGTCTGTGTGTGTGTGTGTCTCTCTCACTGTGTGTGTGTGTGTGTGTGTCTGTTACTGTCTGTGTGTGTGTGTGTGTGTCTCTGTCTTTCTGTTTGTGTGTGTGTGTGTGTGTGTGTCTCTGTCTGTCTGTGTGTGTGTGTGTGTGTGTGTGTGTGTGTGTCTGTGTGTGTGTGTGTGTGTGTGTCTGTGTGTGTGTGTGTCTGTGTGTGTGTGTGTGTCTGTCTGTGTGTGTGTCTCTCTGTCTCTGTGTGTGTGTGTGTGTGTGTCTCTGTCTCTGTGTGTGTGTGTGTCTCTGTCTCTGTGTGTGTGTGTGTCTCTCTATGTGTGTGTATGTGTGTGTCTGTCTGTCTCTGTGTGTGTCTGTCTCTATGTGTGTGTGTGTGTGTGTGTGTGTCTCTGTGTGTGTATTTCAGGAGGAGACCTGCACTACCACTTGTCTCAGCACGGAGTCTTCAGTGAGAAAGAGATGCGTTTCTACGCGGCTGAGATCATCCTCGGCCTCGAGCACATGCACAACCGCTTCGTCGTCTACAGAGACCTCAAGGTACCTTCATATGTCTTTATTTATTTCTTTATTTCTTTATTTATTTTTACTTTCTTTATTTATTTTTTAACTTTATTGAGAAAATAATTAGGCAAAGAAGGACTGACATAGACGTAGCAGACATAAAGAACTACAGACGTAACATAAGACAGTCAGATGGTGTATTTAAGGATATTTTAACAAGTCTGTGCTATATAATATTAATAATAATAATAATAATAAAATAATGAAATCCATATATCTTTATTATAATAATCATATCATAGTCTGCAGCTTTATTTATACAGAGCATTTCATACTCAGGGCCAGCTCAGTGTGCTTTACATAACAACAAACATTAAACAGTAAGAATTAGAAAAACATTAAAATTAGAATAATAAATAGTTGAAACATTCAGAGAGTCAATTTATAGTTTGGTTCATAAATAAAATAAGAACTAAAACAAACAGCTTCTTCCCTCCAGCTGTCCATCACATCCATCACTCCTTATTTTAACTGCTCCAAACGCTCCATTAAGACAGTCCTTCCTTCAGTCCTTCCTTCCTTCCTTCTTCCTCCCTTCCTTCCTTCCTTCTTCCTCCCTCCTTTCCCTCCTCCTTCCTTCTTTCCTCCCTCCCTCCCTTCCTTCCTCCTTCCCTCCTTTCCTTCCTTCTTCCTTCCTCCTTTCCTTCCTCCTTTCCTTCCTCCCTTCCTTCCTCCTTTCCTTCCTTCCTTCCTCCCCTCCTCCTTTCTTTCCTTATTCCTCCCTCCTTTCCTTCCTTCCTTCCTTCCTTTCTCCTTTCCTTCCCTCCTTCCTCCTTTCCTTCCTCCCTTCCTTCCTCCTTTCCTTCCTTCCTTCCTTCCTTCCCTCCTTCCTTTCCTTCCTTCTTCCTCCCTCCCTCCCTCCTTCCCTCCTTCCTTTCCTCCTTCTTCCTCCCTCCTCCTTTCCTTCCTTCTTCCTCCCTCCCTCCCTCCTTTCCCTCCTTCTCCCTTCCTTCCTTCCTTCCCTCCTCCTTTCTTTCCTTATTCCTCCCTCCTTTCCTTCCTTCCTTCCTTCCTTTCTCCTTTCCTTCCCTCCTTCCTCCCTTCCTTCCTCCTTTCCTTCCTTCCTTCCTTCCCTCCTTCCTTTCCTTCCTTCTTCCTCCCTCCCTCCCTCCCTCCCTCCTTCCTTTCCTTCCTTCTTCCTCCCTCCTCCTTTCCTTCCTTCTTCCTCCCTCCCTCCCTCCTTTCCTTCCCTCTTCCTCCCTCCCTCCCTCCTTTCCTTCCTTCTTCCTCCCTCCCTCCCTCCCTCCTTCCTTTCCTTCCTTCTTCCTCCCTCCTTCCTTCTTCCTCCCTTCCTTCCTCCTTTCCTTCCTTCTTCCTTCCTCCTTTCCTTCCTCCTTTCCTTCCTCCCTTCCTTCCTCCTTTCCTTCCTTCCTTCCTCCCTCTCTCCTTTCCCTCCTTCTCCCTTCCTTCCTTCCTTCCCTCCTCCTTTCTTTCCTTATTCCTCCCTCCTTTCCTTCCTTCCCTCCTTCCTTTCTCCTTTCCTTCCTTCTTCCTCCCTCCCTCCTTCCTTTCCTTCCTTCTTCCTCCCTCCCTCCCTTCCTTCTTCCTCCCTTTCTTCCTCCTTTCCTTCCCTCCTCCCTCCCTCCTTTCCTTCCTCCTTCACTCCTTTCCTTCCTTCTTCCTCCCTTTCTTCCTCCTTTCCTTCCCTCCTCCCTCCCTCCTTCCTCCCTCCCTCCTTTCCTCCCTTCCTTCCTCCTTTCCTTCCTCCTTCCTTCCTCCCTTCCTTGACTCGAGGACAGCAGCACCTGTAGTTATTTACACATCTTCTTAGTGGATCACCAGCAAAACACACACTACCCAAACCTGCACACACTATTTAATACTTTAAGTTTAATTTATTTGGGATCTCAATAAATCAGATCTTACGTTAGTTTTCATCTTTTTATGTGAATTACAATAAATCTCAGTTTATTAACTCTTACAGTAAAGTATTAAATGATGTTAAATGATGTTTGAATGAAGATGACGTGTGACACAGATTCACATTAACCCAGTGAACCAGCTCCACCAGGCTTCACCTCCTGCTGCT
>NC_070596.1:29022048-29024548 GCF_027409825.1 Scomber japonicus | reverse complement strand
CCTTCATGAAGCTGTCAGAGAGATTTTTTTTGTATACTTCAGATCACATTAGGAAAAGTCCAGCTAAAATAAATGTATATATGGTGATTTTACAGCTCTGTAATGTAGAAAAAAAGGGTTAAATTTGACCCTGAACAGTGTGTAAAGGGTTAAAGACGCAGTTGAAGAATTGTGAAATCGTCCTTTAAGAAAACCAAACTGAGCAGAGAACAGGTTCGGGTCTAATTTGACCCATTTTGACATTTGACAGCCAAATAAATGACACTGTTTAAACCAGACGTTTCCTACAGTGGCCTAGGATGACCAAAAATGGAAATATATGGTTAGGGTGAGGCTAACCCTAAGGAAAGGAAAGGAGGGAGAAAAGGAAGGAAGGAAACGAACGAAGGAAGGGATGAAGAAGGAAGGAAAGGACGGAGGGAAGGAAAGAAGGAAGGAAGAAGGAAGGAAAGGAGGGAGGGAGGGAGGAAGGAAAATGAAGGGAGGAAGGAAGGAGGGAGGGAGGAAAGGAGGGAGGAAAGGAAAGGAAGATGGGAGGAAAGGAAGGATGGAAAGGAAGGAAGAAGTAAGGAAGGGAGGAAAAAGGAAGGATGGAAGGGAGGAAGAAGGAAGGAAAAGAGGAAGAGAGGAAGAAGGAAGGAAAGGAAGGGAAGAAGAAAGAAGGAAAGGAGGGAGGAAGAAGGAAGGAAGGAAAGAAGGAGGAAAGGAAGGATGGAGGGAGAGAGACAGGAAGGAAGGAAGGAACAGTCAAATCAGACGGGGTCAATTTGACCCGGGAGGACGACAGGAAGGTAAACAGTACAAGTTTGTTAGGCTAACTTTAACCCATAGATGGTGTTTTTAAAGTTATCATGAAGCCAAATATTCAAATATTGTCACTTTAACCCTTCTGTTGTGTTCGAGTCAAGGAAGGAAAGGAGGGAGGGAGGGAGGAAGGAGGGAAGGAAGGAAGAAAGGTAGATGGAGGAAGGAAGGAAGGAAGGAAGAAGGGAGGAAGGAAAGGAGGAAGGAGGGAAGAAGGGAAGGAAGGAAAGAAGGAGGGAAGGAAGGAAGGAAAGGAGGGGAGGAAGGAAGAAAGGAGGAAGAGAGGAAGAAGGAAGGAAAGGAAGGGAAGAAGAAAGAAGGAAAGGAGGGAGGAAGAAGGAAGGAAGGAAAGGAGGGAGGAAGAAGGAAGGAAGGAAAGAAGGAGGAAAGGAAGGAAGGAGGGAGGGAGAGGAGGAAGGAAGGAGGGAAGGAAAGGAGGAAAGGAGGAAGAAAGGAGGGAAGGAAGGAAGGAAGGAAGGAAGGAAGAGTCACAACAGGAGGGTTAAATAAATAAACAGAAATAATTAGGTTCTCATTTTAGATATAATAATATAATATAATATAAGTGTGAAGGGTCAGAATATGAACAGTATGTAAGAGTGAATTAATAAAGTTTATATGAGAGAATAATTAGAAGATATGACATCATCACTGAGTTTAACAGTAAATACATGATGGGGGGGGTCGGGGGGGGGGTGGGGGGGGTTACCGTTTAACCTTTTTGATATAACGGGTCAAATTCAGCAAACGCTCAGGATGAATGGAGTCCTTTGAGCCCACCCAGTGACACATCTGCCCCCCCCGCCCCCCCCACTACCCCTCTACTACCCCCCCCCCCCCCTCCTCCTCCTCCTCACATCCGAGCCAGAGTTGAGTTCACAATGACAAACCGAAAGTGAGTTTCCACCACGGCCTCGCTCCTCGCCAGCAGCAGTGCTTGTCCATCAGAGCGGGACACGTCCAAAATATCTGTCTGTGTGTGTGTGTGTGTGTGTGTGTGTGTGTGTGTGTCTGTGTGTGTCTGTTTGTGTGTTTTGTCAGGGCTCAAAGCAAATGAGACACACACACACACACACACAGACACACACACACACACACTGATAGGCAGTGAGCAGGACCTCTAAACATAGAAAGTATGATCGTTCATATCGTAATAAATCCAGATTAGGATTTTGAATCTGGCTACTTAATCTAGTTTATCCCACTTTTTAATCCTCATCTATGTGTGTGTGTGTGTGTGTGTGTGTGTGTGTGTGTGTGTGTGTGTGTGTGTGAGTGTGTGATGTGAGTGAGTGAGTGAGTGAGTGAGTGAGTGCGTGCGTGCGTGCGTGCGTGCGTGAGAGAGAAGAGGAGAGAGAGGGATGTGAAAGGGACGAAAGAGAGAGACAGAGAGAAAGAAGAGAGGAGGAGGAGAGAGAGAGAGGAGAAAGGAAGGAGAGAGAGGGAGGAGAAAGAGAGGAGAAGGAGAAAGGAGAGAGAGGGAGGAGAAAGGACGAGAGAGAAAGAAGAGAGGAGGAGGAGAGAGAGGGAGAGAAAGGAGAGAGAGAGAGAGGAGAAAGGAAGGAGAGAGAGGGAAAGAAAAAAGAGAGAGAGAGTAGAAAGGAGAGAGACGGAGGGAGAGAGAGGAAAGAGAGGAGAGAGAGAGGAGAGAGAAGAGGAGAGAGAGAGGGAGGAGAAAGGAGAAATGAGAGAGAGG
>NC_070596.1:28992048-29017048 GCF_027409825.1 Scomber japonicus | reverse complement strand
AAGGAGGGAGGGAGGAAGGAAGGAAGGTAGGAGGGAGGGAGGGAGAAAGGAAAAGAGGAATGACGGAAAGAAGGACATAGGAAAGAAGGAAGGGAAGGAGGGAGGGAGGAAGGAAGAAATGGGGATGGAGTAAGGAAAGAAGGATGGTAGGAAAGGAAAGAAAGAGAGAAGGAGGGAAGAAGGAAGGAAAGAAGGAAGGACGGAAAGAAGGACAGAGGAAAGAAGGAAGGGAGGAAGGTAGCGGGGAGGAAAGAGAGAGAATGAGGGAGGAAGGAAGGACAGAAGGAAAGAAGGAAGGGAGGAAAGAAGGAACAGTCAAAACAGACGGGGTCAATTTGACCCGGGAGGACGACAGGAAGGTTAATGTAGAATAACAACACATCCACAGATAGAAGTTGGACAGCTGCTGAGAGTACGTCTGATTTAATGAGACATGATTATTATGACAGGAGCATTTTTTAATTAAATGTTTTATTCACACACTGTAGACTTCAAGACTTCAAGCCTACTTTAGAGTCACAAATAAATAAATAAAGAATAAATAAGGTTGGGAATAGTAGGCACAGTTGGAATTCACAGTAGCTGCAATTTGAAACCAACTTCATATATTAACAAGAGTGAATATAACCCATCATGTCAACCTAAAAATGAGCTTTAAGGGTTATTATATAAGTATATGTTTGTTTAGCGACATTAACATCATTTATAAAGGTTAATAGGAGCCAGAGTGTTTGATATAATTCTGCCATTTTCCAGTTTTTTGACTTTTTGACACTCTGAACACACAGTATGAACACACACCTACAACTTTGAGCTTCTTCCGAGCTTCAAATCCAAACTCAGAAATTCCAATTTTCCGAATACAACCTGAACGCATCGTTACACTTCCTGGTTATCTCTGATGTTTTTGTCGCTATTAAACCTCCATAAATCCTCTCAGAAACCAGACACTGGTTCAGTATCACACTTTAAATCAGCTGATTCACTTTTAATAGAAACCATTTAACTAAATCAGATGTATTGTCCTGTCAGTGTTGTGTTATATTATTATTATTATATTATATTATATTATTGTTGTTGTGTATCGGCTGACTGCAGCTCTCCCTCAGGACATTCATGTTTATCTGATCTGACAGAGAATAGAAACATGAGATGATTATTTATTTATTTATTGTGTCTTTATGTTGCTGTTAGTGCAGAGGTGTCAAACTCATTTTCATTCAAGGGCCACATACAGACCAGTTTGATCTCATGTGGGCCGGATTATTAAAAGGAAGGAAGGAAGAGAAAATGTTCAGAATCAAAAACTTTACCTGAACACTGATTTCTATCCAGTTGAAACCATCAGACAGCGTTTATGTTACTGATTTATGCATTACATCATCATGATTACATCATCATGAGCTGCTGCTTTGATCTCAGTGGGAGAAATACCTGCTTAGATAAATGAGATAATAAACCTATCTGTGACTTCCTGTGTGTGTGTGTGTGTGTGTGTGTGTGTGTGTGTCTCCCTGTCCCTGTCCCTGTCCCTGTGTGTGTGTGTGTGTGTCTGTCCCTGTGTGTGTGTGTGTGTGTGTCTGTCCCTGTCCCTGTGTGTGTGTGTCTGTGTCTGTGTGTGTGTGTGTGTGTTCGTGTGTGTCTGTGTGTGTGTGTGTGTGTTCGTGTGTGTGCGTGTATGTGTGTCTGTCTCTCTGTATGTGTGTGTGTGTGTGTGTGTGTGTGTGTGTCTCTCTCTCTGTGTGTCTCTGTGTGTCTGTGTCTGTGTGTGTGTGTGTGTGTGTGTGTGTGTGTGTGTGTGTGTGTGTTCGTGTTCGTGTGTGTCTCTGTGTCTGTGTGTGTGTCTGTGTGTGTGTCTGTGTGTGTGTGTGTGTGTGTCTCTGTGTGTGTGTGTCTGTGTCTGTCCGTGTGTGTCTCTGTGTGTGTGTGTCTGTGTCTGTGTCTGTGTGTGTGTGTGTGTGTGTGTCTCTGTGTGTGTGTGTGTGTGTGTGTGTGTGTGTGTGTGTGTGTGTGTGTGTGTGTTCCTCTGTGTGTGTGTGTGTGTGTGTGTCTGTGTCTGTCCCTGTCCCTGTGTGTGTGTGTGTGTGTGTGTGTCTCTGTGTGTGTGTGTGTGTGTGTGTGTGTGTGTGTGTGTGTGTGTGTGTGTGTGTGTGTGTGTGTGTGTGTGTGTGTGTGTATCAGCTGCTGGACAGTGACCAGGAGCTCTATAAGAACTTCCCTCTGGTCATATCGGAGCGCTGGCAGCAGGAAGTGGCGGAGACGGTCTACGAGGCCGTTAACTCCGACACGGACAAGAACGAAGCTCGAAAGAGAGCCAAGAATAAACAGCTGGGCCACGAAGAAGGTGAGAAGAAGAACATCTCGGGGTTTAGTTTAAATTTAAAGGGTTAAAACTCAGCTGTGAGAGTCTGAATCTTACTGGATGTAACATGACCTCTAACCTGCTCTGTGTCCCTGTGTGTGTGTGTGTGTGTGTGTGTGTGTGTGTGTGTGTGTGTGTGTCTGTGTGTGTGTGTGTCTGTGTGTGTGTGTCTGTGTGTGTGTGTGTGTGTGTGTGTGTGTGTGTGTGTGTGTGTGTGTGTGTGTGTCTGTCCCTGTGTGTGTGTGTGTGTGTGTGTGTGTGTCTGTCCGTGTCCGTCCATGTGTGTGTGTCCCTGTGTGTGTGTGTCCCTGTGTGTCCCTGTGTGTGTGTGTGTGTGTGTGTGTGTGTGTGTGTGTGTGTGTGTGTGTGTCTGTCTGTCCGTGTGTCTGTCCGTGTGTCCGTCCATGTGTGTGTCCCTGTGTGTGTGTGTGTGTGTCTGTCCGTGTGTCTGTCCGTGTGTCCGTCCATGTGTGTGTCCCTGTGTGTGTCCCTGTGTGCGTGTGTGCGTGTCTGTCCCTGTGTGTGTGTGTGTGTGTCTGTCCCTGTGTGTGTCCCTGTGTGTGTGTGTGTGTGTGTGTGCGTGTGTGTGTGTCTGTCTGTGTGTCTGTGTGTGTGTGTGTCCCTGTGTGTCCCTGTGTGTGTGTGTGTGTGTGTGTGTGTGTGTGTGTGTGTGTGTGTGTGTGTGTGTGTGTGTGTGTGTGTGTGTGTGTACAGACTACGCTCTAGGGAAGGACTGCATAATGCACGGTTACATGCTGAAGTTGGGGAACCCGTTCCTGACTCAGTGGCAGCGCAGATACTTCTATCTGTTCCCCAACCGTGTGGAGTGGAGGGGCGAGGGAGAGTCACGGGTGAGCTTCATCACATTACATCATCATCATCATCATCATCATCATCATCATCATCATGTGTCCGTCTGTTTGTCCTGAAGCGAGCTCTGCTGCCGCCTGTCTGTGTGTGTACCATCATCTGTCTGTCTGTGTGTCTCTGTCTCGTCTCCTCACTGAAGGACAAGTGGCTTAAACATTTTAAAATGAACAGAGATGGGGTGAGTGTGACATCATCACGACCCCCGCTGTGACCTCATAGCGCTGTAGTCCCGCCCCCCCTGCCACCCAACCAATCAGTAGTGTGTGTGTGTGTCTCCCTCCTCACACACACACACAAACACACACATGCTCGTAGCCCAACAGTAATCCCCCCCTCCTCACACCTGAGAGGCGTTCAGGTGCAGCAACTCCAGTCGGAAATGTGCAGACTTCTTCCAGGACTCTCACGGAGGATTTCCACTGGGTCGGTCAGCGCTACGGTTTAGCTCCGCCTTCTGCTCGGTGTCAACTCACACCTGCAGCGTTACAGCAGCGGAGCTCTGGGAGAGAAACCTGCCTTTTTAACCCTTAAACAGACAACGTGCACCAGGAGATACAGACAATTTGACCCCCTCTGTTTTGACTGTTCCTTCTTCCCTCCCTTACTTCCTTCCTTTTTTCCAACCCTTCCTTCCTTCCTTTCTTCTATCCTTCCTTCCTTCGTTCCTCTCTCCTTCCTTCCCTGCCTCCCTCCCTTCCTTCCCTTCCTTCCTCCTTTCCTTCCTTCTTCCCTCCTTTCCTTCCTTCCTTCCTTCCTTCTTTCCTTCTTTCCTTCCTTCCTCCCTCCTTCCTTTCCTTCCTTCTTCCTCCCTTCCTTCCCTTCCTTCTTCCCTTCCTTCCTTCCTTCCTTCCCTGCCTCCCTCCCTTCCTTCCCTTCCTTCCTCCTTTCCTTCCTTCTTCCCTCCTTTCCTTCCTTCCTTCCTTCCTTCTTTCCTTCTTTCCTTCCTTCCTCCCTCCTTCCTTTCCTTCCTTCTTCCTCCCTTCCTTCTTCCCGCCCTTCCTTCCTTCCTTCCTCCCTCCCTTCCTTCCTTCCTTCCTCCCTTCCTCCCTCCTTCCTCCCTTCCTTCCCTTCCTTCCTCCTTTCCTTCCTTCTTCCCTCCTTTCCTTCCTTCCTTCTTTCCTTCCTCCCTCCTTCCTTTCCTTCCTTCTTCCCTCCTTTCCTTCCTTCCTTCCTTCTTTCCTTCCTCCCTCCTTCCTTTCCTTCCTACCTTCCTTCCTTCCTTCTTTCCTTCCTCCCTCCTTCCTTTCCTTCCTTCTTCCTCCCTTCCTTCCCTTCCTTCTTCCCTCCTTTCATTCCTTCCTTCCTTCCTTCCTTCCTTTAGGTGCAAATGACATAACTAATAAGGATTTTTTACATCTAATTTTCCACTCCTGCCTGTTTAAGGGTTAAAATGAAGTTGCATTGTTAATACAGTAATTACAGCAGCCCAATCAAATCTGAACGAGAGCCTTTAGTCTACCGTAATTACTGTAGTAGTAGCACAACTAAACGGCCCGATTTTGTTGACGCTGCTGGTTGAAACACTCTCATTGGTTAGAGAGGCGCCTATCAGCTGTAACGCACAGCTGACGGACCCGGTGGAAATTGAACTCGTTCTCAGGAAGTCTGCGAGTGCTGAGAACCTTCAAAATAAGAGCGCTCATGCTGACTCTCTGCAGACTTTCAGAGATTCTCCTAATAATCCTGCAGCAGTAGATCATAAAGTGAAAGTGTCTGTATGTTCATGTTTACACTAGTTTATCACCTTTATCTGCTTCTGTAGGAGATATTTAGAAAGTCTTTAAAGGAAATGTCTTTGTTTTAATGAGAGAGAGAGAGAGAGAGAGAGAGAGAGAGAGAGAGAGAGAGAGAGAGAGAGAGAGAGAGAGAGAGAGAGTGAGGGGGAGAGAGAGAGAGAGAGAGAGAGAGTCAGAGAGAGAGAGGGAGAGAGGAAGAGAGAGAGAGACAGAGAGAGAGAGAGAGAGTCAGACTGTAGATGTTTTGATATGAATCTCACATTTACATTCAGACAGCCTCAATATATTTCTCTTTCCTGCTGTAGAAACATCAGCTGTGAGTTTAGTTGTTTCTATGTGTCATCATCAGTAAAGCTCTTCCCCTCACTGGAGACATGAAGAGAGAGACTGAAGAGAGAGTCTGAAGAGAGTCTGTGTTAATATAATTACATCACATCATAATCATTCCTACAGTTTACAGCTCAAACCATTAGTCCATTAAATGTGTTAGTCACTTTTTTAAGTATAAATGTTGCTTTTAGATCCTCTACTGTGATGATTTAGCGCTTCTATGTGATAGTAAACTGGATACTTTTGGGGGTTGAACTGTTGTTGAGACAAAATAAGACAATTTAAAACGTTTCAGACTTTAGATAAAACCTGAATGATTTGATGTGAAAGAGAAAAAGAAAGCACAATGTTCAGACTGACAGTGAACAGTGAGCATGATGGAAGAAGAAGAAGAAGACTTATTAAATCCCTCCACTACGTCATAAATCAATGATTGATGGAATAACAGCTTCCTCACAGATATCAATATATAATCTATATACTAATGCAAATCATTCAATTACTAGTTTACACCATCATACTGTATGATTTCTGACTAATATATATTATATGTAATGTCAATATAAACATCTATATTTACAACAATGAACTTTTAGATCCTCAAACGTCAATCAATCTTTATTTGTATAGCGCCAAATCACAATGTGATGATGTCATGTTTTTCGTAAACTGAATATTTTTGGGTTTGAACTGTTGTTGGGATAAAAATAAGACGTAACTTCAGACTCATTTTCACTATTTTCAGACTTTAAACTTTATATTTTACCTAAAACGTTTGTTTAATTGTATTTATCTGGGTTGAGGTTGTGAGAAAGAAATTATATCATCAGGATTATTGTTCTATTCTGCAGATTAGGACCAGAAATACTGATATCATATCATTCCTGGTTATATTTTTATACTTTAACTGATATGAATCAAGTTGAAATAATCTTTTATTATCATTCAGGACCTGATGAGAGTTAACAAAGAAAAGAAATAAAGTATAATAAATAGGGCTGATTATTTTTTTAATCGAGATTAATCGCAGAATTTCCATGGTTAATCGCGATTAATCGTGTTTTGAATTGCATGTTTAAAATCCTGTTATTTTCCATTTGAAGGCAGTTTTAAGCCCATAATGTAAAGCATTTCTTACCAGAGTGTCTTAACTGGGAATCAATCACGGCTCTGCTGCGACTCCCACACTCCAAAATGGTCCTTTGGTGGAGCTGAGGCTGGCTTGGCTGCACCTGGGTGTTTAACGTGGAGGTGCTAACTCAAACTCCACGTACTCCGGTGGTAGTTAAACTCCGTTTGACACAGGTTGCATTTTACTTTTGACTTTTTTACCGCGTTAACGCTGACAGCCCTAATAATAAACAATAACATAAAGATGATATAAAAGTGAGTTTAGGAGTTTAATGTCCAGTGATGGTTAATCAATCACAGAGTGGAGCTAAAGATCTTAAAAAGTGATAAAATGGTAACTCTGGTTCTCTTTCCTTCTCTTTGGTTCTTTTTGGGTTTGCAGCAAAACCTTCTGACGATGGAGCAGATCGTGACGGTGGAAGAGACGCAGATTAAAGACAAGAAGTGCATCCTGCTGCGTATTAAAGGAGGGAAACAGTTCGTTCTGCAGTGTGAGGTAAAAAAAAACCTAAAATATAAAAGACTAAAAACCTAAAAACCTGTTCCTCTGTTTTAATGTTGGAGCCAAAAACACTGAAACAAAGAACTGATCCCTTTATTTACTCTGTGTGTGTGTGTGTGTGTGTGTGTGTGTGTGTGTGTGTGTGTGTGTGTCTCTCTATATGTGTCTGTCTGTCTGTGTACGTGCGTGTGTGTATTCCTCTGTCTGTCTGCTTGTGTGTCTGTGTGTTTTTGCCTGTGTGTGTGTGTGTGTGTGTGTATATATTCTTGTATGTCTGTGTGTGTGTATTCCTCTGTGTGTGTGTGTGTGTGTGTGTGTGTGTGTGTGTGTGTGTGTGTGTGTTTTTGCCTGTGTGTGTATGTGTCTGTGTCTGTCTGTCTGTGTACGTGCGTGTGTATTCCTCTGTGTGTGTGTGTGTGTGTGTGTGTGTGTGTGTGTGTGTGTGTGTGTGTGTGTGTGTGTGTGTGTGTGTGTGTGTGTGTGTGTGTGTGTGTGTGTGTGTGTGCACCTGCCTGTCTGTGTCTCTGTGTGTGTGTGCGTGTGTGTGTGTATGTGTGTGTGTGTGTGTGCAGAGTGATCCAGAGTTCGTGCAGTGGAAGAAGGAGCTGACTGAGGCGTTCACAGAAGCTCAGAAACTTCTGCGTCGCGCTCCTAAAGTCATCGGGAAAGGCCGAGCCGGAGTAGTGGAGCTGTCCAAACCTCCGCTCACACACCGCAATAGCAACGGCCTGTGAATACACACACACACACATAACAACACACACACACACACCTTGACACACACACACATACACACACACACACACTGCACCCCCTCCTTCCTTTTACTCCTTCCTCATCTTCAGCCACAGGACGATTCCCCTCACCTACATCATCATCACCGCCCGCCCACCACGCCTCGCAGTGTGTGTGCGGACCACCAGCCCTCACACACACACACACACACACACACACACACACACACACACACACACACACACACTCGACATTATGACCAATCATAAGCGCGATATAGTTTTTTTTTGTGGTTTATTTCTGCCGTGGGACCTTGCCAGTTGCTGAGAGGAAGAACGGGACGACGACGACGATGACGATGATGAGGAAGAGGAGGAGGAGAGAAACAATTCGGGCCGACTCAGCATGTGACGAACCTCTGCATGAATGTGACGCCCCCCCTCTCTCCCTCCCTCCCGTCTTCCTCTTCTTTTTTTTTTCTCCTCCTCTCCTCTCTTTCTCTTTCTCTCCCTCCTCCTCCTCTCTCTCTGACGGACAGCATTCCTCTCCTCCTCTCCTCTTTTGACTCTCTCTCTCCTCTGAGCCGATGCTGATGCTTCAGAGGCGGGGGAACGTATTTCTACAAGAAGGATGATATTAAAAAAAAACAATTAAAAAAAAGCTGCTCCCCTCCTCCTCCTCCCTCCATCCTCCCATCCTCCCATCCTCGCTCTGTTACTGAAGTGCATAAAGTGCCAACATCAATATTTACTTGAGTCATCTGAGCACCCAGGAGGGGCCTGCTCCTGCTTTTTGGTGGCAGTAATCGCCCCCGGACACACATACAGGAGGAGGAGGAGGAGGAGGAGGTACAGGGAGGAAGAGGAGGAGGTGCAGGGATGGAAGAGGAAGAGGAGGAGGCGCAGGGAGGAAGAGGAGGCCGATCATTCCAGTGCAGTAAAATAACCGGACGTACGAGGACCACAGACTCTTTATCAGATTGGCTCCTCTACAGCCCGGTTACCATGGAGACTGAGACTGAGATTCCATTGGCTGACAAACAGCAGCCGGTTGCTATGGGAACCCTGAAAGGACTGGGTTTACCTGAGGGAGGAGGAGGTGGTGGAGGAGGAGGAGGAGGAGGGGAAACATGGACAACAGTGGACAACTATTGTGTATGAAGGAGGGAGGAGGAAAAAAAGAGAGATGGAGAGATGAGAGGAGGAAGAGGAGGAGGTGATGGAGTGACTCTGAGTGTATATAAGCGACCCTTCTTCTTCTTCTTCTTCTTCGTCTTCTGTGCATCTCCTGTTGTTTTTCTTTTCTCTGTCTGCCTGTTCGTGAATCTGTCACTTTGTCAGGAAGAAGAGGAGAAGAAGAAGAAAAGATGAAGAGAGACAGAGAGAGAGAGGGAGGAAGAGGTGGTTTGTTTCCTGCTGGGAGGGAGGGATGGAGGGAGGAGAGGAAGGAGGTGTGTGTCTGACAGCTTTTCAAAAAATCACACTCGCAGCGAGCGCCAACGCCACCAAAAAAAAAAAAAAAAAAAAAAACCCTCCTCAGCCGGACTGTGTCAGTTTTGAAAAGAAACGGAGGCGAAGGACAATAGAAAAAGTTTTTAAAAAAGAAAAAAAAAAGAAAAGAAAGTGGCGCTCTGTGTTTGTTTGCTTAAAAGAAGAAGAAGAGACAACAATCCCATCATCGTCCTGCTCGCACACAATCAATCCAATCAATCAATCAGTCAATCAATCAATCAGTCAATCATCCTATTGTCATGATTTCAGTCAGCTGTTTGTGGGATGTGAGAGTGCAGCAGAGGAAGAGGAGGAGGAGGAGGAGGAAGAGGGAGGGAGGGATGAAGAAGCTGAAGCTAATTAAAGAAAAAGAAAAAAAATCCACCTTAAAACACGACAAACAGACCTGATACTGACGCTCTGTGGAGTTATTTTACTTATTAAAGGTTGAAACTGTTAAATTTGTGCCTCATTGACACTCAGAGCCTGTAGTTCTGTTACATATTCAGTTGGCCTACATTTCCCAGAATGCAGTATGACAGCATGTTGGAGCTCCAGGCAGAGAAAGCAACTCTAAAACAGTAAAAGTTGCAATCTCTTACTCAAAAATCCACCTTAAAACACGACAAACAGACCTGATTCTGACACTCTGTGGAGGTATTTTACTTATTAAAGGTTGGAAATGTACATTTTTTGTAGTTCTTTAACAAGTTTAGTTCGCCTACATTTCCCAGAATGCAGTATGACAGCATGTTGGACCTGCAGGTAGAAAGAGCAACTCTAAAACAGTAAAAGTTGACTCAAAATTCCACCTTAAAATCCACCAAACTGATTGATACTGACACTCTGTGGAGTTATTTTACTTATTAAAGGTAAAACATGTTAAATTTGTGCCTCATTGACACTCAGAGCCTGTAGTTCTGTAATGAATAGAGTTGGCCTACATTTCCCAGAATGCAGTATGACAGCATGTTGGTCCTGCAGATAGAAAGAGCTGCAAACTCTGACTCAAAATTCCACCTTAAAATCCACTAAGCAGATTAATACTGACACTCTGTGGAGTTATTTTACTTATTAAAGGTTGAAAATGTAAAGTTTTTGTAGTTCTTTAACAAGTTTAGTTCGCCTACATTTCCCAGAATGCAGTATGACAGCATGTTGGTCCTGCAGATAGAAAGAGCAACAGTAAAACAGTAAAAACAGATTTATACTGACACTCTGTGGAGTTATTTTACTTATTAAAGGTTGAAATGTAGTTCTTTAACAAGTTGAGTTGACCTACATTTCCCAGAATGCAGTATGACAGCATGTTGGACCTCCATGCAGAGAGAGTAACTCTAAAACAGTTTAAATTGCAAACTGTTACTCATAAATCCACCTTAAAATCCACCAAACATACCTTATACTGACCTTATTGATTCATTGACACTCAGAGCCTGTAGTTCTATAATGAGTTGAGTTGGCCTACATTTCCCAGAATGCAGTATGGCAGCATGTTTGACCTCCAAGCAGAGATAGCAACTCAAAAACATTTTAAATCGTAAACTCTTACTCAAAAATCCACCTTAAAATCCACCATTGACTCATTGACACTCAGAGCCTGTAGTTCTATAATGAGTTGAGTTGACCTACATTTCCCAGAATGCAGTATGACAGCATGTTGGACCGCCTCCAGGCAGAGAGAGCAACTCTAAAACTGTAAATTTCATCTTTATTTAGCAGCGACGTCACCTCCAAACTAACTTTAACTTTGTCTAAAAAAAAAAAAAAGTGTTTATTAGATTATATTTAAATGTAAATGAGTCTAAAACCCAGAGTTTAATCTGTAGGTGCAAATAAATAAATAAATAAAATAGGAATAACAGTTTGCTTTAAACACTAAAAACTTTAAAAATATATATATAAACATTTGTGTTCAGGGATAAAACTCACTAGAATTATTACCTGAGACTAAAGTAGTTACCATCAAGCAGAGAAGCTGAAATAAAGTAAAACTCAGTGTAATATTTATCCTGCTGTTAGTTAACATTGATTTCCTGTCTATGTATAAAGTATAAAGTTCCAGCTGGTGTTTGAGCTTCTTCTAAAACCTTTAAAAGCTTTATTACTCAACTTCATAGTCTAATAGAGTCAAATAGAGTCGAGTATTCACACACACAGAAAAACTACAACTCCCATTAAATGAACTACAAGTTAATATTCTAGCTTCCTGTGCAGAGTTAACCAACAGGAAGTGGATCATAGTAGGTGTTAAATTCACGTTATTCTTCATCGTAACAGGAAATAAGTTCTATTTAGTCCCTTAAATTAGAATTAAAATCATTTTATTTCATATTAAGTGTCTTAAAGTTTGTGTTTAGATGTTTTTTCAGGGTCGGTGTTGAAGTTTATAATCATTTACTTAATTAACCCTTCCTGTCGTCCTCCCGGGTCAGATTGACCCTGTCTGTTTTGACTTGTTTCTTCTTTCCTCCCTCCCTCCCTTCCTTCCTTCCTTCCTTCCTTCCTCCCTCCCTCCTTTCCTTCCTTCTTTCTCCCTCACTCCTTTCCTTCCTTACCTCCTCCTCTCTTTCTTTCCTCCTTCCTTTCCTTCCTTCTTCCTTCCTTCCCTCCTCCCTCCTTTCCTTCCTCCCTCCCTCCTTTCCTTTCCTTCCTCCCCCCTTTCCTTCTCTCCCTCCTTTCCTTCCTCCCCCCTTTCCTTCCCTCCTCTCCTTCCTTCTTCCTTCTTACCTCCCTCCTTTCCTTCCTTTCCTCCCTCCTTCCTTCTTCCTACCTCCCTCCTTCCTTCTCTCCCTCCTTTCCTTCCTTCTTCCTTCTTACCTCCTTCCTTCCTCCCTCCTCCCTCCCCCCTTTCCTTCCCTCCTCTCCTTCCTTTCCTTCTTACCTCCCTCCTTCCTTCCTCCCTCCTCTCCTTCCTTCTTCCTTCTTACCTCCCTCCTTCCTCCCTCCTTCCTTTCCTTCCTTGACTCGAGGACAACAGGAGGGTTAAACCCACCCTGATGGATTACAGCTGTTAAAACCAAAAGTATTAAAACGTGTGGTTCTTTTTAATCTCAAACATCGTCACATCGTCGGCGTATCGAGAAATCCAGAAATCCACACGATGAGTAAAAGATCAGAGTTAGGACTTTTACTTTGGTAGTTCTTTTAGATTTGAGTTTCCTTTTATTTCTCTTTATTATTATTACCTTTATTATTTCTCGTTAACCTGCAGAGAATTCAACCAATCAGCAGCAACAGCAGCAGCGTCAGGTCACTTCCTGTTTGGAGTGTTTCACCGTGGAGGTTTTTTTTTTTTTTCACCTCAAATTTACGATTTAATTAATTATTATTTTTGTTGGTGTTGTGGTTTTTCTTTTGAATGTGACACAGTTCAGATTTTTTTAAATAAATGGCCAGCGGGAAACATGCACGAGGAAGAGGAGGAAGATGAGGAGGAAAAAGAGGAAGAGGAAGAGGAAGAGGAGGAGCTTTGTTGTCGGATACGTTCATTAAATATTTCAGGGTTTTTATTTTCCATGCAGTAGCAGTGTGTCCTCGTCTGTGATGTCATGCATTTCCACAGCTGTGATGTATGTGTGACCTGCAGTAGGAAAAGGGTTGATTATTAGAGGTGCATCTTCATTTATTCTTTTCTTTTCTTTTTTTTTCTTTAGTAGCCTTTAACAGTCGGAGGGAGCGAGGGAGGAGCGAGAGGGAGGAGAAAAAACGTCTTATAGAGAAATGTCGTCACCTTTTTTTCTCAGAGGTGTCTTTTATTTTTGTAAACCAAAATGGTTTTTAATGTTTTCATGGAAACTTTTACGTTTGTTGCACCTTTTTAATTCTTTAGCCCAAAATGTGTTACTTACTTACTTACTTACAGATAAAAGAGAAGAAAGAAAGAAAGGAGAGGAAAAAAAAAAAAAGTTGTTAAATGTGCCAAATAACTGTTTGCTGATTGAGTGGAACCAATGGGAAGCCTCCTTTTTTTTTGGGTTGGTTTTTTTTTTTTTTTTGAAAATGGAAATATTTGACCCTTCTCACCACGTACTCGCAGCAGCCGCACAACAACACACACACACACACAAAGAGACGCACACACACACACACACACACACACACATATGAGCTTAACGGTGGAGCTTCTGTAACGTTTGAAGGGTACAAAAACTGTGACCAAACTTTCTCTTCTTTATTTTACTTTTTTTTTTTTTTGGTTTTGTATGTGTGTGTGTGTAAGTGTGTGTAAGTGTGTGTGTGCGGCGGCTCCAGCTTTCAAAACATGTTGCCATCAGGACTCAAACACACACACACACATATGAATATATACACACACACACACACACACACATTCAGCTCACTCTTGCTCGCTCCTAAAACTTAAAAAGAATAAAAATAAAGGTTTCTTTCACACTGTATGTATGTTATTATAATGTGAGCGTGTGTGTGTGTGTGTGTGTGTGTGTGTGTGTGTGTGTGTGTGCGTGTGTGTGTGTGTGTGAGCATACGTTAAGCTTCATTATCCGCTTTGTATGTTGGTTCGGTGGATTTCTAAAAAAAAATGTTTTCTTGTTTTTTTTAAGTTTATTTTTTGTCATACACACACATTCAAATACACACACACTTTCAAATACACACACACACACACACACACACACACACGAGACAATTTAAAAAAAAACAAAGGATGGCATATAGGAAAATTAAAAAATCAAAAAGTATATATAAATATATGTGTATATGAAATGACAAAAATGCTCTAGGTTTATTTAAAAGATTTAATGTAGAAAACAAATTTGTTTCAGAGAGGGGGGGGGAGCGGGGGGTGGTGGGGCGGGGATTGGGTTTTTTTTTTTTTTTTTTTTTTTTTTGGTTTCTTTTTTCTGATGTGAGTTATAATTGTTTGTGGTGAAGACTTCAGCTCGAATCTTGCACATAAAAAAATGAAAAAAAAAAGAAGACTTTAGATATCGTACCTGCGAGTTCAAGATGATTATTTTTGTTTGAATACCGGACTCCTGCTCTTTTCATATATTTATTGCGTCTCTCTCTCTTTCTCTCTCTCTCTCTCTCTCGGGAGGAGGAGGAAGAGGAGGAGGAGGAGGAGGAAGAGGAGGAGGAGGAGGGGAGGAAGAATGAGGAAACTTGCTCTTCTTCTCTCCTCCTCTTCCTCCTCCTCCCCCAAAAAAATCAAAATGTGTTTGACGAGCTCTCAGCTGAGAACTGGCTGTAGAGAATCCTCCGGTTTACACCCATCAGATCCTCTTTACTTTATTTTATTTTATTTTATTTTTCATATGCCACAAACACAAATACTACTGGCTTTTTGGGTTATTATTGCCAATAAGGTTATGATAATACTGATATATATAATTGATAATTATTCAGTGATTATTATTAAATTTATTTTATTTCAATGATTTTTTTTTTTTTTTGTTGTTTTTTTTTTTTTTTTTTTGTTCTATTTTTTTTGAGACAGGTAGGAAGTTGCGTGTTGGACTGCTTGTATAAACAGTTCATGAATAAAAATCCTTTTTCCGTGTTGCCTGCTGTCACTTCTGTCACTTCTGTCACTTTACTACCAACTCAACATGATTTAATAACGATGTTTTATTCTTTTAATGTGTTTTATATTTATCATTTAACCTCAAACAGTAACATCTGAATTAGAGGAGATATCATTAACCCTTGTGTCGTCCTCCCGGGTCAAATTGACCCCGTCTTATTCTTCTTTCCTCCCTTCCTTCCTTCCTTCCTTCCTTCCGTCTGTCTGTACTTCCTCCATTCCCCTTTCTTCCCTCCTTCTTTCCTTCCCTCCTTTCCTTCCTTATTTCTTCCTCCCTCCCTCCTACTCTCTTTCTTTCCTCTGTCCTTCTTTCCTACCTTCCTTCTTTCCTTTCTTCCCTCCTTCTTTCCTTCCTCCCTTCCTTCCTCCCTCCCTTCTTCCTTCCTCCCTCCTTTCCTTCCTTCTTCCTTCCTTCCTCCCTCCCTTCTTCCTTCCTTCCCTCCTTCCTTCCTCCCTCCTTTCCTCCCTTCTTCCTTCCTTCCTTCCTCCCTCCTTTCCTTCCTTCTTCCTTCCTCCCTCCCTTCTTCCTTCCTCCCTCCCTTCCTTCCTCCCTCCCTTCCTTCCTTCCTTCCTTGACTCGAGGACAACAGGAGGGTTAAAAAAGAAAAAACATCTCCTATCACACAATATCATGTCCTATTTTACTTCAGACATGAAAATATAACAGACATAATGATGGAAATGTCTTTTTTTGGTAGTTTTGAGTCTCTTTAGTGTCTCCATCTCTACGTTACCATGGTAACTAGATGGCAGCTGTTACTCAAACTAACTGTAGGTTGATTTTAGTCATTTTTATGTCTCTTTTTTAGATTTATTTAGTCAATTTAAGTCTCTTATTAGTCATTTTTGGTGGTTAAATGTTATTTTCTATGTAAAGGTAAAATGAGCAGAGCTTTGCGGAAGTGTGGGGTTTATTGTAGAACCATTAGAGCCATCAGTCTTCACTGCTACATCATAAAAATACATCCTCATAACTACTATCTTATTAAAACTATGAACTATTCATTTCACTAAAACACTTGAACATAGATACGGAGATAATCTGACCCAGAACAGCCTCAATGGACTAACATTTGGAGCATCTATACTAGAGTATTGGACCACTTTAGGAAAAGCAGTCGAATTTCAAAATAAAAGACATTTGTGGTTTTTACAGCTGTTGAATTTGACCTGAACTGTATGTTAGGGGTTAAATCAGTAAAAATCTTTTCTTTTTATTTCTCTCAGAGAGTATGGAGAAGTTTAAATGTATTTATGTCACATTTAAGGGATTCATATCAGAAATGGTTTAAAAAGAATATTAATTATTAACTTCAATATCAAAGTTGTATGTACATCAACAATCCCATATCTGTTGGGTTATAATTTGAGGCTTTTATTCTGTTTATCAGATCAGAATAAAAGCTGCTTTCATTAATTAATTAATTTACCACTATCTATGAAACTATCAGTGTATATTCATATGTAGTTTATATATATTCATTTAGTTTTTATCTTTATTGGTTCTTTCTTTCTTTACTACACTGTGTCTGTATTCAGATTGATGTGAAGAACTTTTATAACTACTAATTTTTATAATCTCTGAGTTAATATTTAACTAATGCTGGATTTTTGATGCCAATATTGATATTTAGGGGTTTAAAAGTCTGATAATAGATGAGCTTGTGTTCATTTTTTTTAATGTAAACGCATAAAATGGCAAAATATTTATGACTAGAATCCCTTAAATGTTATCATCAATGATAAAGATATTTACAGAGTAGGAGTTTTAACATTTAAATAAACTAAAACACCAAGTAAGCAGTAATAATGGTGATGTATAAAAAGTAACTTTAGTGGTTAAAGCCAGATAACATGATGTGATGTAATGTGAGAAGTTTTCATTTAAACTTTATTTGGTATGAAATGAAATAATGAAGAATAATGTTCTCTTATAACAAGAAACTGAACAAAAAAATGACTTTATTAATAATTAGTATTTTTATCAGGCTTTATTTTTTTATTGGCTCAAAAGGGCTTAAATATAAAAAGTGAACATCAGATGAAAATTCCTAAAAATCTACAGATATTAAAGTCAGTTCAGTTTAAGAGTGTTTTTGCTTTAAATGATAAAAATAAAACATTAAATCAGAGGATCGCTGCAACTGGTTTTTATTCCAGATGTTTTCAGGTGAGTCTTCGGTCCTGCTGCTTTATAAACTGAGGAGAGATGAAGACGAGGATGATGAAGAGCAGCTCATCAAAACATCCGTCACCACCGAACCTCCAACCAACTCCATCCTGCTGCTCCTCCTCCAGGTGCTGCTCCTGCTACCAAAAAAAGCTTTTTAGATGACATCATCACTCATATCGTGCTCATATTTAAAGCTAACCTTACGTTTGTTACGTTTTTACACTTTTTTTGTTTAGGTTAAAATGTTATTAATAAGATAATAGCACTCTAAAATGTTAAAGACATCCACCAGACACAGAAACTAAACATTATTCCATTCTTAAAATATTCAGTGAAAACTTCGACCAATCATATAATTCGGTCCGCATTACGTAATCACGCGCGTACCCCAACCCGGAAGAGAGATTGTGTTGTGGGTCCACGGCATTATAATACATCCATGACACACGGAGATAGCCGTAAACAGACAGTAACGACTGACAATGACACACAAAAGCGGGACATGGCTTACACTTCCACTCGCTCCCACGAGGAAAAAGAAAAGTTTATTAGAAGAAGCCACAAAGAAAGAGCTCGATGCTACAAGAGCTAAAACAAGAATCAACAGATGAAGCTTCATCCGGAGCTAAAAACGGAGGAAATGGTCGCCGAGTTTCTGCTTGAAAGGTATTTTTATTTTGCACAATCTAACATACAACATCTATAACAGCTCTTCTGCACTTTATACTGTTTATTGGTTGAACAGGATATGATGATATATGGTGTTTATGTGGTCTGGAAACAAACGGTAATCACCATGGCAACAGTGGTAAACGATGTAACTGGAGGCTATCGTGTGTAAATCATAAGCATTCAATAAACATAAGAATTGACATCAATAAACATTTCAATTTCTTTCAAAGTAATATATTAATGTGTTAATGGTGATAAAATAAGTTGTTGCTATTTGTGGCACTAATAATAACAAAACCGTTGTAACCGTTATAGAAATGTGCTAGCATAATGCTAACGAGTACTATAACTGCCGTTTAAATCCTATAAATGACGTCAGATTTACATAAATCAATAAACAGGTTATAGTCAAATAAACAATCAGTGAAACATCAATTGACATAACTTATTTATCATTTAAGGACGCAAATAAAGTTAGCCGGCTTCATAGCGTGTTACACAATAACCGGACAGAAGGAAACCATGGCTACAATAAACTTAGGTTCCGCCTTCAGTCTTTCTAACATCATCATATAACGTTATGTTTGACTGTATTTGTTGTAACATTACAGTTACCGGATCATATTTAGCATATTGCTAACGGACCTAAGTTAGCTCTATAATTACCTAGTGTTGGGTAACCTGTGCGTAAATAATGCCAGATCTCTCCTGATTGGCGCTTTTAAAGGTAGCTTTAACATATAATATAATTTAATAACATATTTAACATATAGCTTTTAATATAAGGCCCCCAAAAATATACTCTTATATCAAAATCCAATCATGTTTTCTTCCTGTTAAACTAAAACATGATGTGACGTGTCATCATATGGAAGTTCAATACTGTCAAAATTCAGTTTCATTTGAAGGATTTTTTGGATGATTGATTTTCATTTATTTATTTACTTATTTATTTAATTTTTGTTGTAAACACAAACAGGTTTGGTTCTAGGATCAAACCTTTAGGGAGGCTCAGGAGCTCCTAATTAGAGACTGTGACATACAACCCCCTGCTAAGGAATATTAATACATAGTAGAGTGGTCTACTATAATGTATAATAATAATAAATCAGATTTCTACAGAGAGGATCCTGAGATAAATAATGAACCCTGAGGTAAAGATCTATCCAAAGTTTAAAGCTGTTCAAATAAAACCATTTGAACCTGTAGCAGAAGAGTTTGTCTCATCTCTAACAGACAGGCTCACAAAATAATTAAAGTTGTATAAAATATTATTTAGAAAAACAAAAATGCAATAATTATTTATTTATTTTTAGGGATGCTGAGATCAAATTTAGTGCTTGATCCCCTAAAAAGGGTTTAAAATCAAAGTAGAGTATTTTTCTTCATCTTAAAACATCTTTAAAACTTTGCCAATAATATGAATGAGAAAAAAAACTAAATGAGAAACTAAACCAACCTTTTATCTTATAACTCCTCCTTCCTTTAAATCACTCAGAAACATTAATATAAAAGTTAACGGACCTGTAAATTAAAGTATCGTCCCGTCCTTTCTGCCCTGCTCTCTCTGTTCTTCCTCCTCACATGCTCCAGGAAACTCCTCCTCTTCCTCCTCCTCCTCCTCCTCCTCCTCTTCCTCCTCCTCTTCCTCCTCCTCCTCCTCCTCCTCCTCACCTCGCTCCTCTCAGCTGCAGCCGTCACTCAAACAGGTCTGCACATGTGTCGGTGCAGCGTCCATTATCACTCCCTTACTAACCCCACTAACACCCCCAACCCCCCTCCTCCCCAAAAAACCCCACCACACACACACACACACACACACACACACACACACACACACACACACACACACACACACACACATTGACCCATTTTTAGAGTCCAAACTCTCCTTGAATCCTGTCGTAAATCATCAGTTCTGCAGAGTATTGATGCTTTTTGACGCCTCTTTAACTTCTCGATCACTTGTTTTTTTCTTCTGTGATTTGGACTCAGGCTGCCCCCCCCCCCACACACACACACACACACACACACACACACACACACACACACACTCCTCCACCAACGTCAGCCTGCAGATATTTATAGAGGAATCGTCTGTCAGCTCTGTCATGTTGCCTGTCACTCTGTGTGTGTGTGTGTGTGTGTGTGTGTGTGTGTGTGTGTGTGTGTGTGTGTGTGTGTGTGTGTGAGACTCTATTTCTGACTTTACAGCTCCGTTGCCCCTCTCAGTCCGTCTTCTGTCCCCCCGCAGAGTGTGTGTGGTGGTTGTTTTGGACTCTCACAGGATTTTGTATTAAACTCAACTTGGATCCAGAGTTTTCTTTGTCGGTTATCTGAAGGTAAGGCTCACATTTTAACTTCAGTGTGTCGGGGGGGTTTTCATGTCCTGTTGGAGACCAAATGTTTTAGAGATAGTGACATTCTGCAGGTTTTATTTATAGCTGGTGTGAGAGAGCGAGAGAGAGCGAGAGAGAGAGGGAGAGAGAGAGAGCAAGGCCTGGTGCTACAGTAAGTTTAGACCAGTTCAGACTCAGACGGAGACACTGGAACATTGATTTTTATGGTTTTTATGGTTTTTATGGTTTTTTTATTGCAAAGTATGTTTCTGTCTGATGACTCATTAAAAAGGGAGGGCGGGGGGGGGGGCATTTCTACAGACGCCTCATAGTTCATAAATATAAAAAAGGCAGTGTTACTGTTACTGTAAGTCATTCAGGAGCTGCTGTGTTAAAGGACGAGTTCACATATTTAGAAAGTGTCTTAAAATAACAGTCAGGAGCTCAACTTAACATTTAAAGCTGTTTTACTTGTCCCTGTTTTTACATCTGATTTATTCACATTTAGTCTTAATGTTAAAAGTGAATCAGCTGTTTGCCTTGTGACTTTTATGAACAGACAACTATCACTGTTTTTTTAAAGTGGATTGATGTAAATGTATTAGTGTCACAACTTTATTTTTATTCTAAATCAACAATCAGGAGCTCAAATGAACATTAAGTGTGTTTTTCTTGCTGTAATGATTCCTCCTGTTCATACTGACCATTAGAAGATCCTTCATAATGTTTACAATGGAAGTGATGGAGGACTAAACCCACAGTCCTCCTTCTGAAGCTAATATGAAGCTTCAGCGTCCAAAGGAAAAAAAGAAAGAAAGAAAAAGGAGGAAAGAGATAGAAAGAAAATAAAAAGTAAGAAGAGAAGGAAACAACAAGGAGGAAGATGAAGAAAGAAGGAAAAAATGAAGGAAAGAAAGACATAAAGAAAAGTAAAAAGAAAGAAAGAAAGAACAAGGAGGATGATGAAGATGAGGAAAGAAAGAAAGAAAGAAAGAAAGAAAGAAAAACAAAGGAAGAAGAGATTTTTGATTTTAAGGTCCATTTATTAAAAGAAGAGAAAGAACAAGAAAGAACAAGAGAATGAAGATGAGGGAAGACGAAGGAAAGGGAGTAAGAAGAGAAAGAGATGAAGAAAGAAGGAAAGAAAGAAAGAAAGAAAAGGAGAAGGAAAAGGGAGGAAGAAGAGAAAGAAAGAACAAGGAGAAGGATAAAGATGAGAAAAGAAGAAAGACAAAGAGAAAAGGAAAGAAAGAAAGGACAAAAACAAAAAGGAGGAACAGAAAGGAAAGAAAGAAAGGAGGAGGAAGATGAGTCAAATCTTCATCTTCTATGTTTCAGCGTTACAGTGTTTTTAGTATCAAAGTCTTTTTGTTACTATACTTCCACCACAGCTCAACAGGAAACACTAAGAGGAGATATGATGATAAACACACTGTAAATGTGTCAGGGAGGAAAGGAAAGAAGGAAGGAAGGGAGGAAGGAAGGAAGGAAGGGAAACACTAAGAGGAGATATGATGCTAAACACACTGTAAATGTGTCAGGGAGGAAAGGAAAGAAGGAAGGAAGGAAGGAAGGAGGGAAGGAAGGAAGGGAAACACTAAGAGGGAATCTCATGCTATATAGATATAAACTGTAGTCAGTGTGAACAGGAGGAATGATCACAGAGAGTTAAACAGGTTTAATGTGTATTTGGGCTCCTGACTTTTGATTTAAGACACATTTTAACCCTCCTGTTGTGTTCGAGTCAAGGAAATAAGGAAAGGAGGGAGGGAGGGAGGGAGGGAGGAAGGAGGGAAGGAAGAAAGTTGGATGGAGGAAGGAAGGAAGGGAGGAAAGGAAATAAGGAAGGAAGGAAGGAAGGAAGGACGGAGGAAAGAAGTAAAGAAGGAAGGTAGGAGGGTGGGAGGAAATAAGGTAGGAGGGTGGGAGGAAGGAAGGAAAGAAGGACAGAGGAGAGAAGGACGGAGGAAGGAAAGAAGGTAGGAAGGAGGGAGGAAGGAAGGAAGCAAGAAAGGAGGGGGAAAGGAGGGAGGGAGGAAAGAAGGGAAGGAAGGAAGGAGGGAAGGAAGGAAGAGTCAAAACAGATGGGTCAATTTGACCCGGGAGCACAACAGGAGGGTTAAAAAGGTTTTAGTAAATGTATGCTTCCAGAAGACTGCAGGTCTTTTTATTACATCCTAATTTTAGGCTTAATATGCACTGTAACTTCTTATTCTCCTTATTTTATGTGTTTTAATGTTTGCCATGTGTTGATATTTTATATATTTAATAACGTTGTTGTGTAACTGTGTGTGTTGTATCAGTAAACTATCAGTCACATTGAATCGTGAACATACATGATGATGAAATCTCAGCCTGTAAACACATCAGCTGCTGTAATGAGACCAGAGGCTCAGTGTGAATACAAACACTTTAAAGGACCAGTTCACTGTTTTTCATGTCAGTCAGGTTTCTATATGTTATTAAAAACCTTCAGAGGAAATGATTAAAACAGAGGAAATTATTATTTAACTTATAAAACACTTTACCTGGTCTTATAACAGTTCCTATCTGTGATATAAAGCCCTATATGTTTAATTTAAAGAACATTTATGAGCTGGTAGGATTCCTATCTATAAGAGATGGTGGATGGTGTTGTATTTAAGCACGTTTTTAGGTACTTTTAGGAGTATTTCCATGAAATGTTTTATGTTGGTTTATACTTCTACTACATCTGCGTACATCTCTGAGAATAATGTTGTACTTTTACTCTTTTAACTCAATATATTAACTGAACAGCTGTAGTTACGTTGCATATCTGACACATTTACAGTCTTTTTAGCATCATATCTCCTCTTAGTGTTTCCTGTTGAGCTGTGGTGGAAGTATAGTAACAAAAAGACTTTGCTACTAAAAACACTGTAACGTTGAAACATAGAAGATGAAGATTTGACTCATTTGGACGTTGAAGCTTCATATTAGCTTCAGAAGGAGGACTGTGTATTTAGTCCTCCATCACTTCCATTATAAACATTATGAAGGATCTTCTAATGGTCAGTATGAACAGGAGGAATCATTACAGGTATACAAAATATATATAAAACCAGATAAAGAGGCTTCAGTGATCATAGTTACTGTTCATCATGTTAAACTGCAAACAGCTGATTCACTTTAACATTAAGACTATTTGACTACATGTAAATACATCAGGTGTAAAACATTTACAACTTCACCTTTAAAGGCTTTCATTCTACTGTCATATGAATTGTTACTGCAGTACTTTTACTGTAATACTGCATACTACATCACTATAATACTGCAATACTTTTACTGTAATACTGCATACTACATCACTATAATACTGCAGTACTTTTACTGTAATACTGCATACTACATCACTATAATACTGCAATACTTTTACTGTAATACTGCATACTACATCACTATAATACTGCAGTACTTTTACTGTAGTACTGCATACTACATCACTCATAATACTGCAGTACTTTAACTGTAATACTGCATACTACATCACTATAATACTGCAATACTTTTACTGTAATACTGCATACTACATCACTATAATACTGCAGTACTTTTACTGTAATACTGCATACTACATCACTCATAATACTGCAGTACTTTAACTGTAATACTGCATACTACATCACTCATAATACTGCAGTACTTTTACTGTAATACTGCATACTACATCACTATAATACTGTAGTACTTTCACTGTAATACTGCATACTACATCACTATAATACTGCAGTACTTTTACTGTAATACTGTATACTACATCACTATAATACTGCAGTACTTTTACTGTAATACTGCATACTACATCACTCATAATACTGCAGTACTTTTACTGTAATACTGCATACTACATCACTATAATACTACAGTACTTTTACTGTAATACTGCATACTACATCACTATAATACTGCAGTACTTTTACTGTAATACTGCATACTACATCACTATAATACTGCAGTACTTTTACTGTAATACTGCATACTACATCACTATAATACTGCAGTACTTTTACTGTAATACTGCATACTACATCACTATAATACTACAGTACTTTTACTGTAATACTGCATACTACATCACTATAATACTACAGTACATTTACTGTAATACTGCATACTACATCACTCATAATACTGCAGTACTTTTACTGTAATACTGCATACTACATCACTATAATACTGCAGTACTTTTACTGTAATACTGCATACTACATGACTATAATACTGCAGTACTTTTACTGTAATACTGCATACTACATGACTATAATACTGCAGTACTTTTACTGTAATACTGCATACCACATCACCATAATACTGCAGTACTTTTACTGTAATACTGCATACTACATGACTATAATACTGCAGTACTTTTACTGTAATACTGCATACCACATCACTCATAATACTGCAGTACTTTTACTGTAATACTGCATACTACATCACTCATAATACTGCAGTACTGTTACTGTAATACTACATACTACATCACTCATAACACTGCAGTACTGTTACTGTAATACTGCATACTACATCACTCATAATACTGCAGTACTTTTACTGTAATACTGCATACTACATCACCATAATACTGCAGTACTTTTACTGTAATACTGCATACTACATCACTATAATACTGCAGTACTTTTACTGTAATACTGCATACTACATCACTATAATACTGCAGTACTTTTACTGTAATACTGCATACTACATCACTATAATACTGCAGTGCTTTTACTGTAATACTGCATACTACATCACTATAATACTGCAGTACTTTTACTGTAATACTGCATACTACATCACTATAATACAGAGTTGTACTTGTATTATAATTAGGGCTGTCAAACGATTCAATTTTTTAATCGAGATTAATCGCAGAATTTCCCTAGTTAATCGCGATTAATCACATTTTGAATTGCATGTTTAAAATCCTGTTATTTTCCATTTGAAGGCAGTTTTAAGCCCATAATGTAAAGCATTTCTTACCAGAGTGTCTTAACTGGGAATCAATCACGGCTCTGCTGCGACTCCCACACTCCAAAATGGTCCTTTGGTGGAGCTGAGGCTGGCTTGGCTGCACCTGGGTGT
>NC_070596.1:28972048-28987048 GCF_027409825.1 Scomber japonicus | reverse complement strand
AACTCAGATAACAAGTCATTGATGGTATCAGTTTACTGGCAGGGCCGGCGCAGACACACACACACACACACACACACACACACACACACCGTCAGTTATTATAGTCAAATCACAGCTTCCTCTAATCAGGACGTTCTCATCTGGTTCGCAGCTTCACAAGCAAATGCGTCTCTGGTGCAGGATATCTGTCTCAGCGAAGCCTCTTTGTCACTTTAGATCAGGGGTGTCAAACTCATTTTCATTAAAGGGCCACAAACAGCCCAATTTGATCTAATGTGGGCCGGACCATTTAAAGGAAGGAAAGAAAGAAGGAAGGAAGGAAAAGAAGGAAGGCAGAAAGGGAGGAAGGACAAATGGAAGGAAGGTGGGACGAAAAGAGAAGGAGAAGGAAGGAAAGACAGGTGGTAGGAAGGAAAAGTGAGGAGGGAAGAAAGAAACAGGAAGGAAAGATGAAAGGGAGAAAGGAATGAAAGATGGGAAGATGGGAGGAAGGAAGGAAGGAAAAGAAGACAGGAAGGACAGATGAAAGGGAGAAAGGAATGAAAGAAGGAAAGATGGGAGGATGGGAGGAAGGAAGGAAGGAAGGAAGGAAAAGAAGGAAGGCAGAAAGGGAGGAAGGACAAATGGAAGGAAGGTGGGACGAAAAGAGAAGGAGAAGGAAGGAAAGACAGGTGGTAGGAAGGAAAAGTGAGGAGGGAAGAAAGAAACAGGAAGGAAAGATGAAAGGGAGAAAGGAATGAAAGAAGGAAAGATGGGAAGATGGGAAGATGGGAGGGAGGAAGGAAGGAAGGAAAAGAAGACAGGAAGGACAGATGAAAGGGAGAAAGGAATGAAAGAAGGAAAGATGGGAGGATGGGAGGAAGGAAGGAAGGAAGGAAGGAAAAGAAGGAAGGCAGAAAGGGAGGAAGGACAAATGGAAGGAAGGTGGGACGAAAAGAGAAGGAGAAGGAAGGAAAGACAGGTGGTAGGAAGGAAAAGTGAGGAGGGAAGAAAGAAACAGGAAGGAAAGATGAAAGGGAGAAAGGAATGAAAGATGGGAAGATGGGAGGAAGGAAGGAAGGAAAAGAAGACAGGAAGGACAGATGAAAAGGGAGAAAGGAATGAAAGAAGGAAAGATGGGAGGATGGGAGGAAGGAAGGAAGGAAGGAAGGAAAAGAAGGAAGGCAGAAAGGGAGGAAGGACAAATGGAAGGAAGGTGGGACGAAAAGAGAAGGAGAAGGAAGGAAAGACAGGTGGTAGGAAGGAAAAGTGAGGAGGGAAGAAAGAAACAGGAAGGAAAGATGAAAGGGAGAAAGGAATGAAAGATGGGAAGATGGGAAGATGGGAAGATGGGAGGAAGGAAGGAAGGAAAAGAAGACAGGAAGGACAGATGAAAGGGAGAAAGGAATGAAAGAAGGAAAGATGGGAGGATGGGAGGAAGGAAGGAAGGACAGATGGAGGGAAGGAAGGAAGGAAAAAAAGACAGGAAGGAAAGTGGGCCGAATTGGACCCCTCGGCGGGCCGGTTCTGGCCCACGGGCCGCATGTTTGACACCCCTGCTTTAGATGCTCTCTGTTCACACTCACGATAAAATACTGAAGCTCTCACTCAACTCTGATGGTATCTAACTCCTGCAGTTATAGTTTAACCCTTGTGTCGTCCTCCCGGGTCAAATTGACCCTGTTTTGACTGTTCCTTCTTTCCTCCCTCCCTTCCTTCCTTCCTTCCTTCCTTCCTTCCTTCCATCTGTCTTTCCTTCCTCCCTCCTTCTCTCTTTCTTTCCTTCCTCTCTCTTTCCTCCCTTCCTTCCTTCGTTCCTCCCTCCCTCCTTCTTTTCTTTCCTCCTTCTCTCTTTCTTCCCCCCCCTACCTTCCTCCCTTCCTTATTTCCTCTGTCCTTCTTTCCTTTATTCTTCCCTTCCTATTTTCCCTTTTGCTTCCCTTCCTCTGTCCTTCTTTCTTCCCTCCTTCAAACCTTCCTTCCTTCCTTCCTTCTTTCCTCCGTCCTTCATTCTTTCCTTTCCTTTCCTCCCTCCTTTCCTTCCTTCTTTCCTCCCTTCCTTCCTTCCTTCCTTCCTTCCATCTGTCTTTCCTTCCTCCCTCCTTCTCTCTTTCTTTCCTTCCTCTCTCTTTCCTCCCTTCCTTCCTTCGTTCCTCCCTCCCTCCTTCTTTTCTTTCCTCCTTCTCTCTTTCTTCCCCCCCCTACCTTCCTCCCTTCCTTATTTCCTCTGTCCTTCTTTCCTTTATTCTTCCCTTCCTATTTTCCCTTTTGCTTCCCTTCCTCTGTCCTTCTTTCTTCCCTCCTTCAAACCTTCCTTCCTTCCTTCCTTCCTTCTTTCCTCCGTCCTTCATTCTTTCCTTTCCTTTCCTCCCTCCTTTCCTTCCTTCTTCCTCCCTCCTTTCCTCCCTTCCTTCCTCCTTCCTCCCTTCCTTGACTCAAGGACAACACAAGGGTTAATGTGTCCAAGTTTTCAGATATCAGGACTGTTTGATAAGAAGAATAAGAATTAAATTTCCTTTGTAAAGCTCACAACACGGACTAAAAGACATTTAGAAAGTGTAAACATCTCTCCTTAGAAACAGCGTTCATGGTTACTCCAAAAGACGAGCAATTAAGAAATATGTTAATAAATAGTTTTAAAAGCAGCATCAGGTTTGTTATAATGTACATTTAGTATTTTTGTTGGTTTTATATCATTTGAAATGATATTTGCACCATTTTTTTTAGCAAAAGTAAGACTGAATGCTCCTGAAAATGTCAAATGGTGTAACCACAAAAGAATGATAGATATTTAATATTTTATCCACCTAGGAAGACAGATAAAGGAAGAAGAGGAAGAGGGAGAAGAAAGGAGGAAAGAAAGAAGGAAAGAAAGAAAGATTAATGAGTAAGAAGAGAAAGACAAAGAAAGAAAAAGGAGAAAGAAAAGAAAGAAAGGAGGAAGAGGAGAAAGAACAGAAGGAAAGAAGGAAGGGAGGAAGGTAGGGGGGAGGAAAGAAAGAGAGAAGGAGGAAGGAAGGAAGGAAGGGAGGAAAGAGAGGAAGGAAGGGAAGGACAGAAGGAAGGAAGAAGGAAGGGAAGGAAGGAAAGAGGGATGAAAAGAGGGAGGAAAGAAGGAAGGAAAGGAGAGAGGAAGGAAGGGTGGAAAGGAAGGAAGGAAGGATGGAGGAAAGAAGGAAGGAAGGACGGAGGAAAGAAGGAAGGTAGGAAGGAAGGAGGGAGGAAAAAAGGTAGGGAGGGAGGGAGAGAAGGAAAGGAGGGAGGGAGGAAGGAAGGGTGGAAAGGAAGGAAGGGAGGAAAGAAGGAGGGAAGGATGTTGCAGGAGGCAGAGATGGATAAACTAATAACATTCACATTAATACTGAGAGATGAAACATTACAGTGATAAATGAAACATTCAGTGTAATAAACCTTTATGAGCTGTAATAGAGAGTTCCCTCCTTCCTTTCTTCCTTCCTTCCTCCCTTCCTTCCATCATTCCTTCCTTCCTTCCTTCCATCATTCATTCATCCCTTCTTCCTTCCTTCCTTCCTTTCTTCTTTCCTTTCTTCATTCCTTCTTCCTCCCTTCCTTCCTTGCTTCCTCTCCTTGCTTCTTTCCTTCCTTCCTCCCTTCCTTCCTTCCTTCCTTCCTTCCTTCCTTCTTTCCTTTCTTCATTCCTTCTTCCTCCCTTCCTTCCTTCCTTCCATCATTCATTCATCCCTTCTTCCTCCCTTTCTCCCTTCCTTTCTTCTTTCCTTCTTCCTCCCTTCCATCCTCCCTTCCTTGCTTCCATTCCTTCTTCCTCCCTTCCATCCTTCCTTCCTTTCTTCCTTCCTTCCTTTCTTCTTGCCTTCTTCCTCCCTTCCTTCCTTCCTTCCTCTCCTTGCTTCTTTCCTTCCTTCCTCCCTTCCTTCCTTCCTTTCTTCTTTCCTTCTTCCTCTCTTCCATCCTTCCTTCCTTCCTTCCTTCCTTTATTAAAGCATCGTACTGAGAGATGAAACATTACAGTGATAAATGAAACATTCAGTGTAATAAACCTTTATGAGCTTTTCCTCCCTTCTTCCTCCCTTCCTTCCTTCCTTCCTTCCTTCCTCCCTCCTTTCCTCCCTTCTTCCTCCCTTCCTCCCTCCTTTCCTTCCTTCTTCCTCCCTTCCATCCTTCCTTCCCTGATTCTTTCCTTCCTTCCTCCCTTCCATCATTCATTCCTCCCTTCCTATCTTCATTCCTTCTTCCTCCCTTCCATCCTTCCTTCCTTGCTTCTTTCCTCCCTTCCTTCCTCCCTTCCTTCCTTCCTTCCTTTCTTCCTCCCTTCCTTCCTCCCTTCCTTCCTTCCTTCCTTTCTTCCTCCCTTCCTTCCTTCCTTCCTTCCTCCCTCCTTTCCTCTCTTCTTCCTCCCTTCCTTCCTTCCTTCTTTTCTTCTTTTCTTCTTCCTCCCTTCCTTCCTTCCTTCCTTCCTCCCCCTTTCCTCCTTTCTTCCTCCCTTTCTCCCTTCCTTCCTTCCTTCCTTTCTTCTTGCCTTCTTCCTCCCTTCCTCCCTTCCTCCCTTCCTTCCTTCCTTCCTCTCCTTGCTTCTTTCCTTCCTTCCTTCCTTTCTTCTTTCCTTCTTCCTCCCTCCCTTCCTTCCTTCCTTCCTCCCTTCTTCCTCCCTTCCATCCTTCCTTCCTTGCTTCCTCTCCTTGCTTCTTTTCCTTCGTACTGAGAGATGAAACATTCAGTGTAATAAACCTTTATGAGCTGCAGACGCTCTACTGTCTGTCCTTCATTGAACCCGTCGTCCTGCTCTCGCTCTCTAACCCTAAATATAGACGAGAATGTGCACACGGAGATCTGTGGTTCAACATCAGCCTGTTAGCACCGTCACTTAACCCTCCTGACGTCCTCACGGGTCAAATTGACCCCGTCTCTTTTGACTGTTCCTTCTTTCCTCCCTTCCTCCCTTCCTTCCTCACTTTCCTTCATCCCTTCCTTCTCTCCTTTCTTCCTTCCTCTTTTCCTCCATCCTTCATTCTCTCTGTCTGTCCTTCCTTCCTCATTCCTTCCTACCTTCTTTCCTTCCTCACTTCCTCCTTTCCTTCATCCCTTCCCTCTCTCCTTCCTTCCTTCCGTCTGTCCGTCCTTCCGTCCGTCCTTCCGTCCGTCCTTCCTCCCTTTCTTCCTCCCTCCTTCCCTCCCTCCTTCCTTCCTTCCTTCCTCACTTCCTCCTTTCCTTCATCCCTTCCTTCTCTCCTTCCCTCCTTTTTTCCATCTGTCTGTCCTTCCGTACGTCCTTCCTTCCTTCCGTCCTTCCTTCCTCATTCCTTCTGTCCTTCCTTCCTCATTCATTCCTTCCTTCCTTCTGTCCTCCCTCCTCCCTTCCTTCTTTCCTTTCTTCCTTCCTTCCTTCTGTCCTCCCTCCTCCCTTCCTTCTTTCCTTTCTTCCTTCCTTCCTTCCGTCCTCCCTCCCTCCTCCCTCCCTTCTTTCCTTCCTTCCTTCCTTTCTTCCTTGACCTGAGGACAACAGGAGGGTTAAGATTGATTTAGAGTTTTCTCAAGTTTTCCAGAATTTGGAATAAAAAGTGACGGCAACTATCAGAGTTAAAGCTCCTCCCTCTCGAGTTACTGTTAAGTTTGTCCCTTCTGGGCTTCTGTAGAAACATGGCAGCCTCAGTGGAAGAGGACCCGCCTCCTTATATAGATATAAAGACTCATTCTAAGGTCACAAAAACACAATGAGTCTTATTTTCAGGTGATTAACCCTCCTGTTGTGTTCGAGTCAAGGAAACAAGGAAAGGAGGGAGGGAGGAAGGAGGGAAGGAAGAAAGGGGGATGGAGGAAGGAAGGAAGGGAGGAAAGGAAATAAGGAAGGAAGGAAGGAAGGAAGGACGGAGGAAAGAAGTAAGTAAAGAAGGAAGGTAGGAGGGTGGGAGGAAATAAGGTAGGAGGGTGGGAGGAAGGAAGGAAAGAAGGACAGAGGAGAGAAGGAAGGGAGGAAGGAAGGACGGAGGAAGGAAAGAAGGTAGGAGGGAGGGAGGAAGGAAGGAAGGAAGAAAGGAGGGGGAAAGGAGGAAGGAAAGGAGGGAGGGAGGAAAGAAGGGAAGGAAGGAAGAGTCGAAACAGATGGGTCAATTTGACCCGGGAGCACAACAGGAGGGTTAAACACTAATTAAAACACACTTACATGGATATTATATTAAATCTTGTTGCTAGGTAACACTAAATTCTACAAACTGCACCTTTAATGTGTTGTGAATGTTTGCAAATGTGGAAAACTTGCATGATTTGGATGCTTCTTAAATACGAATCTGATTAAATATGAACAGTGTGCTGTCAAATATAACTTCAATATTTGAGTTAAAAGCTGCATTAATGCTGCCAAACGTTATCTTGACTAAATATTGCATGTTATATAAACCTTTATTAGCAGATTTAGATTTGTTAACTTATTGAGCTGCTCAGGTAGTTGTTTGAAATGATTAATATATTGAGATTAAGTTTGATTTTCATTCATATTTTATCTTAATTTGATTTGATAACAACTTATTGCAGCATTTATTGCACAGTAGAGATAATGTGCAACACTTATATTATAATTATAAAATGAAGTTGAGACTGAATTCAGCTACTTTGCATTGTTTAATTGATATAAAAAGAAACAACCATGACTTATTTTAACATCTTTCCATCCTGTCTTCTTCTTCTTCTTTTATTTCTTCTTGTTTTAATAAGCTGAGAAACACGTTTAATATGCTGATCATGTCTCTGCACAAACTTTAATTTAATGAGTTTGGTGAACTTTGAGCCGTTCATTCATTCAGCTCATTATATTCAGTCTAAAGACTTCAAGACACAAGAACTCATTACAGAGTAAGAGTTGTGTCTGTGATAGCATTGAACTAAAAAAAGTTGAATTTTTGAATGTTAAATTAACTTTTATATGTTAGATTTTTTACATTCATGAGGAAATATTGATTCCACTAAATGCTCGTGTGATGTTGTACGTCTACGTCTGGATCCCACAGTGACTTGCTGTTTTCTGTCTAATTGTTCCTTGCGTTGATTGAAACTACAGATAAAGGAGGAGAATACTCCGGTGGCTACGGCCGAGCCTCCTCCGCCTCTGTCAGCTCTGCCCGGAGGATTCCTCAAACAGCTGGTGAGAGATTCGGAGAAGGAGACCAAAACTAAAGAGCCGGAGGTCAAGGACGACAAGGCAGTGAGTGGTTTTTCATTCGTGTCAGTTCAGGTCAGTTATTAAAGCTACTTAAAGAAAATAAAAGTTTGACATTTTTGGGGAATATGTTTACTCGATTTGTTGCAGAGAGCTAAAGAGAGAAGAAGATTGATGCGACTGTCATACAGCCAGTTAGCTTAGCTTAGCATAAAGACTGGAAACAAAGGGAAACTGCTAGCCTGAATGTGTCCAAACCAGGGAAGGAAGGGAGAAGGAGGGAGAAAGGAAGGGAAGGAAGAAGGAAGGAAAGGAGGAAGGAAAGAAGGAAGGGAGGAAGAAGGGAGAGAGGAAGGAATGAAGGAAGGGGGGAGGGAGGGAGGAAGGAAGGAAGGACAGGAGGAAGGAAAGAAGGAAGGAGGAAACATGGAAGGGAGGAAGGAAGGGAGGAAAGAAGGAAGGAGGGAGGGAGGAAAGAAGGAATGAAGGAAGGAAGGAAGGAACAGTCAACCCAAAACAGATGGGGAGGACGACACAAAGGTTAAGAGAACACGGCAGTAACCAATAAAGTTTTTAGCCCTGATTTAAAGGAGAGCAGGCCTCAGATCTACAGGAAGTTTGCCCCCCCCCCTTTGTGGTTGAGGTTAGGGCTCATAGAGTTAACAAGTCTGGGTTAGAGTGAGGGGACTGGACCCTTTAAAGAGATTTTGGTGGAATGGACTAAATGGAGGATTATCAGACTCTAACGATCCAAAGCATAATAGAGCCTAGACCTGCTGCTTCCTCCAGCTGTTGCCATGGTGAACCCAAACTGATGCAAGACCTCGCCAACCTCACCCAGCATTCAAGTTTCATTAAAATCTCTTTCTTCAGAAAAAAACAGAACAGAACTGGAGTATGAGAGGAAGTCAGACACACAAACCCAACCTTACCTCATCCAGTCCAGACAATGAATAAGAAGCATGTGAGGCCTTTAAACTCTTATATCTCTACACCTTAGCGATGCCTTTTGGAAAATGTAAAATGTTGCTCAAGGGTAAAGATACTTTGGGGTCAAGAGGCTGCTAGATACTCCAACTGACTTCCATTCAAAAAGCATCAATCACTGTTTTTAAAGAGTCATTCTGGTCTCAATCTCTAGATTCAGGCCCTCTAATAAATGTGCTGGTGGTCATTTTGGGGAATTATTGCCTCATTAATATGATTTGAAGGCTTATAGTAGCTTCGATGTTCGCTATGTAGGGAGTTGGACTATTCTTGGACTATTTCATTGTAAGTGAAATGTTACTTGATTACGATACCTGTCCTGTTTAGTGCAATCTAGCTAGACTGTCCGAGTTGGAGGGGCGTGTTTCTGGAGTATTAAAGGAAACAGTTTCGCACTATTTATTCGGAAGATTGTGGAGCTAGGCTTCACACACTGTGTTTCAAGATTTCTGTGTTCAGGATTTAGTGATTAGCATAAACCCGCCCCTGCTGCTGTAGAGGTATAAATACATTCAGCACACACTACTACTACTACAGTCTACAGTTAGCCAGTTAGCTGAGTTAGCCGCCGAGCTAGCAGCTGAGCTAGCAGATGACTTAGCAGCAGGAAGCTCTCAGACGTAGCGTCCATGTTTCTGGTAGAGGTGGTGACTTTGATTGACAGATGACATTTGGTAGGGGGCCGGGCTTCAGCGGACTCGGCGGCCACGCCCACAGCGTTTGGGAGCAGAGAAAGAAAGTTTTACACAACTTTGAAGCCTAATTTCATATATTTGGCGATTTTTTTTAATCATTCAAATTTGGCAGGGTGGTTAACAACACACTTTTCTGTGGTATGTCAAACTCAGAACACACATTTATTCTTACTTTACACAGACTTTAAGGTATCGAGTGAGAAATAGACATTAATACAACACTGACTGCTAGCTATAGTCATCAGAGTAGCATCAATGTTCTCTCCTGACTCTCAGCAAGAAAACAAATAAGCATACTTCCCAAAATGTCGAACTGTTCCCTTAGAGGACCGTACCCATTCTTGTCTTACCCCCCCCCCCTGCCCCCTCCCTTTGCAGCCCAGCAAACTGAGCGACAACCTGGTCCAGCAGTTCCTCGTTCCAGACCAGACTCCTCCGATCCTCGAGGCCGAGATGTCCCTCCGAGCCGAGAAGCTGACGGGCGACAGCAGGCAGGGCCGCAGCTCTTCGTCCCAGTCGGACCAAACGTCGTCGCCTCTGAGGTACTTCGTCAGCCCCGAACCCGCCGGCAAACAGGAAGCCACGCGGACCGCCGTAACGCCGGAGCAGCAGCAGCAGGAGACGAGGGAGAGCAAGAAGGAGAGCAAGAAAGCGCCGCGGGCCGAGCAGAAGAAAGAGAGGATAGAGAAAGTGGAGCAGGTGAAGATGAAAGATGAAGAGATGGAGAGGAGGCAGGAGCCGGAGGGAAGACAAGCAGACACGACGGTGACAGAGCAAGACAGAAGAGAGGTACGTATATACTGCATTCAACACGTACATTACTTTATACTTTATACACCAGGGGGGTTAAACATGCGGCCCGTGGGCCAGAAGCGGCCCGCCGAGAGGTCCAAGTTGGAGTCCAGTTTCCTTTTACGTCTTTTCCTTCCTTCCTTCCGTCTGTCCTTCCTTCCTTCCTTCTCTTCTCTTCATTCCATCTGTCCTTTCTACCTTTCTTCCTCCCTTCCTTCCTTCCGTCTGTCCTTTCTACCTTTCTTCCTTCCTTCCGTCTGTCCTTCCTACCTTTCTTCCTCCCTTCCTTCCTTCCGTCTGTCCTTTCTACCTTTCTTCCTTCCTTCCGTCTGTCCTTTCTACCTTTCTTCCGTCCTTCCATCTGTCCTTCCTACCTTTCTTCCTTCTTTCCGTCTGTCCTTCCTACCTTTCTTCCTTCCTTCCATCTGTCCTTCCTTCCTTTCTTCCTTCCTTCCGTCTGTCCTTCGTTCCTTCGTTCCTTCTGTCCTTCCTACCTTTCTTCCTACCTTCCTCCCTGTCTTCTTTTCCTTTCTTCCTTCCTTCCTTCCTTCCTTCCTTCCTTCCTTCCTTCTTTCCTTCCTTCCTTTTCGTCTTCTCTTCTCTTCCTTCCATCTGTCTTTCCTTCCTTTCTTCCTTCTGCTGTGATACTGAGAGGTGGTTTCCTTCCCCAACTAATCCTACCTTTCTTCCTCCCTGTCTTCTTTTCATTCCTTCCTTCCATCTGTCCTTCTTCCCTTCCTTCCTTCCTTCCTTCCTTCCTTCCTTCCTTCCTTCCTTCCTTCCTTCCTTCCTTCCTTCCTTCTTCCCTTCTTTCTCTGTTTGTCTCTCAGGTGAAGGATGTTTGGTACGAAGCTGGAACTGTGTGGTACGCTCATAAGGACGGTTTCAACCTCGGTGAGATGTTTGTGACTCTTTGCATGTGTTTGTACGAGCGGCTGATTTTGGGTATAACGTGTGTCAGGATTAGTGTAGATTCCTCCTTTAATCCAGACTCAATCTCTAGTAATCTTCTATTCTGTTCCTTTACTTATATTTCATGTTAGATATTAGCTAAACAGACTGAATGTGTTTGGATCCATCTGCTGCAGCTATGAACAGCTCAGCTCTAATCCTGTTAGACCCTCGCTCTGTTTGCACACACACCACCTCTGATCTGCACGGTTACACGCAGGGATCACACAAATACACAGTTATAGAGAGAGAACGTACTCACAGCCTTTCACTGAGACTCATTTTAAGGGTAATAACAATGTGCATGTAGGTGTGCTATCCATGTTTAATAGAGCATGACCTTTGATTTATCTGCAATCTGAGTGGTTTTGATATATGGAGGATCAAAGTTTTAACATATTAGAGCAAAAAACATCTATTTTATTGGTCAAAATGACTCTTAATCTGCTCTAAATATATAATTAGATTGTTCTTTATCTTTATAAAGTTTGTTGAAGTACCAATACTGCAATTAAAAATAAATTAAAGATAAGAAAGTGACATGCCTTTTTAGATTTTATTCTGTTATTTTAACGTGTTTGAATAAATGGATAAACTAAAGTTAAGTTTAAAAAAAAAAAAAAAAGTGCCAATCCTGCAAATAAATAAATATGAAAATAAATATAATATATAAAATAGATAAAAAGTGACATGGAATATTATCAGTATTCATGCAGTTTACAGTGAAAGAGAGAGATATCACATTATGCTAAGCTCTCTGGCATTATTCAGTTATTTAGTCTAATAATTTTGGCATCTACAGTCATTTGGGATTTAGTTGATTTCTGTTTGAAGTGTACAGTGTCAGATATGTCGACTGTTACACTTACATATATATATATATACATATATACATACTAACATACTAACACTCATCCTAATGTTTGAAATCTTAAAATTGTACGGCCATTAATGCATAAAAAATAAAATAAACCTGCAAAATGTTAATGTTTCAGTTTATATACGTGTGTGTGTGTGTGTGTGTGTGTGTGTGTGTGTGTCTGTCTGTGTGTGTGTCTGTGTCTGTCTGTGTGTGTGTGTGTGTGTGTGTGTGTCTGTGTGTGTCTGTGTGTCTGTGTGTGTGTGTGTGTGTGTGTGTGTCTGTGTGTCTGTGTGTCTCTGTGTGTGTCTGTGTGTCTGTGTGTGTGTGTGTGTGTGTGTGTGTGTGTGTGTGTGTGTGTGTGTGTCTGTGTGTGTGTGTCTGTGTGTGTCTGTGTGTCTGTGTGTGTGTGTGTGTGTCTGTCTGTGTGTGTCTGTCTGTGTGTGTCTGTGTGTGTCTGTGTGTCTGTGTGTGTGTGTGTGTGTGTGTGTGTGTGTGTGTGTGTGTGTGTGTGTATACGGGTCATGGGAATATTTTAAACTCAAACAAACCGGTTTTAAAGCACAATTAGCCGTATAGTACTTTATTTAAATGCAGTTTCATGTCTATTTTATTGTTGAGTTTTATGTATTTTAAAGGCCTATGTAGTTACTGACATCACAACCTAACCTTGACCATAAGTGCTCAGTCTCATTCTGCACACTTTAAACATAAAACTCATATGGAGCTGTGTATTTGTAAGGTCACTAACTGCCCCCTGATTGGTTGCTTTGCCCTCGTTTCAGCCACTCAGCTGAAGCCAGATGAAGGAACACCTGATCTCCCAGAAGGCCGAGTGAGAGTCCGCCTGGAAACAGACGGCTCGCTGCATGACGTCACACAGTATGAAATAGAGAAGGTAGGTCAGCTCTGTTCCCCTTTAACCCTTTATAGGACACTCATTGAAAGGAAGGGAGGAAGGAAGGAAGGAAGGAGGAAGGACGGAGGAAAGAAGGAAAGGAGGAAGGTAGGGGGGAGGAAAGAAAGAGAGAAGGAGGGAGGGAGGAAGGGAAGAAAGAAGGAAGGAAGGAAGAAGAAAGGGGGATGGAGGAAGGAAAGAAGGACTGGAGGAGAGAAGGATTGAGGGAGGAAGAACAGATGGAAGGAAAGGAAGGAAGGGAGGAAGGAATGAAAGGAGGAAGGAAGGAAGGACGGAGGAAGGAAGGAGAGAAGGAGGGAGGGAGGAAGGACAGATGGAAGGAAGGAAAGGAAGGAAGGAAGGACGGAGGAAATAAGGAACGAGGGAGGGTGAAAGGAAAAGAGGAAAGTAAGAAAGAAGGCAGGGAGGAAGGAAAGGACGAAAGGAAGGATGGAAGGTAGGAAGGATATTCTGGGATATTTACAGAAGTTACCAAATATAAATATTTGCCCAATAAAGGGTTAAATACCTCGCTGTCTGTTTTTAACCCCCTCTGACGTCCTCTCTCCCCCCCCCCCCTCTCCTTCTGCCCCCCCCCCCCCCACAGGTTAACCCCACAGAGCAGGACCTGTGTGAGGATCTGAGCGACCTACAGAGCGTCAACGAGTGCGGCGTCCTGCACACGCTGACCAGTCGAGTTAAAGCCAACATGCCGCTCACGCTCGCTGGACCCAACCTGGTGAACTTCTGGCCTCCGCTAGAGTCTCGCAGCAAGGTGACGAGAACAGCCCGCTTCATTAAATGTTCATGTTCACTGTCAGATTAGTAGAAAACAGTGAAAAGTAAGATTCCCAAGACACAATTAAAGCTGATTTGGGTTAAAAAATGTGCATATTTAGATTTATTATGTAAGGGTCAGTGTCTCTCTTTTTAATAAGTCACCCTACAGATATATATAAACTAGATATTATATATTATTTTATTTGTATGGCACTGTTCATACAAGAAATGCCTTCTTCCCTCCCTCCTACCGTCCTCCCTTCCTCCTTTCCTTCCTTCTTTCCTTCTTTCCTCTTTTCCTTTCTTCCTCCCTCCCTCCCTTCGTTCTTCCCTCATTCCTTCCTCCTTTCTTACCTTCCTTCCCTCCTTCCTTCCATCATTTGTTCCTCCTTTCCTACCTTCCTTCCCTCCTTCCTTCCTTCCTTCCAACCTTCCTCCCTCCCTCCTTTCATTTCCTCCTTTCCTATTCCTTCCTTCCTTCCTTCCTTCCTCCTTTCCTACCTTCCTTCCTCCCTCCCTCCCTCCCTCCCTTCTTTCTTTCCTTTCCTCCTTTCCTACCTTCCTTCCTTCCATCATTCCTTCCTCCTTTCCTACCTTCCTTCCCTCCTTCCTTCCTTCCTTCTTCCTTCCCCCTTTCCTCCCTCCCTCCCTTCTTTCTTTCCTTTCCTCCTTTCCTACCTTCCTTCCTTCCATCATTCCTTCCTCCTTTCCTACCTTACTTCCTTCCTTCCTTCCCTCATTCCTTCCTCCCTTCCCTCTTTCCTTTCCTCCTTTCCTACCTTCCTTCCTTCCACCATTCCTTCCTCCCTTCCCTCTTTCCTTTCCTCCTTTCCTACCTTCCTTCCTTCCTTCCCTCATTCCTTCCTCCCTTCCTTCTTTCCTTTCCTCCTTTCCTACCTTCCTTCCTTCCTTCCCTCATTCCATCCTCCCTTCCCTCTTTCCTTTCCTCCTTTCCTACCTTCCTTCCTTCCACCATTCCTTCCTCCTTTCCTACCTTCCTAGGTAAACTAGGTTAAAATAGATTAAAAAGACAGAAAGTATTCATCATCATCCTCCTCCTTCTTCTTCTTCTTCTCCTCTGTTAGACTCCAAAGTCGCGGCGGGGGGACTCGTTGTGGGACGCTCCTCCGGCTCTGGCAGCTCTGGTGAAACGTGTGTATGTGTCCATGGTGGGCTCCCGTAGAGACCACAGCGTGTGTGCGGTGGGACGCAGCGGCACCGGAAAGACCACAGCGTGCCAAGCCTTCACACACACACTGCTCAAACAGGCTGGCACTACCTCAGAGAACATCAGTGGTGAGCAGCGAGGATGAGGATGAGGATGAGGTGATGATGATGGTGGTGATGATGATGATGGTGGTGATGGTGATGATGATAAAGGTGATGGTGGTGAAGATGGTGATGATGATGAAGGTGATGAGGGTGAGGATGATGAAAGAGGATGGGTGATGCGGATGATGGGTGATGGTGGTGATGATGAGGGAGATGGTGGTGATGATGGTGGTGGTGATGACGATGAAGATGATGGTGGGGATGATGGTGATGAAGGTGATGGTGATGAGGATGATGGTGGTGATGATGATGATGGTGATGAAGGTGATGATGATGGTGGTGATGTTGATATTGATGGTGATGATGGTGATGGTGATGAGGATGATGGTGGTGGTGATGGTGATGATGAAGGTGATGATGATGGTGGTGATGATAAAGGTGATGTGGTGATGATGATGGTGATGAGGATGAAGGTGGTGATGATGGTGGTGGTGGTGATGATGATGGTAATGATGATGATGATGATGTAGATGAAACTGATGATGATGGTGATGCTGATGGTAATAATGGTTGCGATGATGATGGTGGTGGTGATGATGGTGATGATGATGATGAAGGTGATGGTGATGATGATGAGGATGGGTGATGGTGGTGGTGA
>NC_070596.1:28957048-28969548 GCF_027409825.1 Scomber japonicus | reverse complement strand
TCCACCTGTTCACTCACTCTCTTGCTCTCTGCTCTCTGCTGTTCCTCCATCAGACGATGATGTTGGACAAATGGAAAGTGTGTCAGAAGACTCAGGGAGAGAGTAACTTCCTGGTTTTCTCTCAGATGTTGGCAGGAGCCAGCACAGAAATGAGGTAATCTCTCTCATACATATCAAACAGACGTGTGCTACTCTTCTCTTCTCTCTGTTTCCAAATACACTGAATATCTTCTTGATGATTCTTCTTTAGGACGGAGCTGCAGCTGCACCAGCTGCCTGAATATAACTCTTTTGGTATCGTTCATCCCACCAAGGTAAAGTTACTGTGATCACTCATTCTCTGTTTTAACCCTCCTGTTGTCCTCGAGTCAAGGAAGGAAAGAAGAAAAGAAGGGAGGAAGGAAAGGAGAGTGAACGGAGGAAAGAAGGAAGGAAGGAAGGAGGGAGAAAGGAAGGAAGGAAAGAAGGGAGGAAGGGAAGGAGGGTGAACAGAGGAAAGAAGAAGGAAGGAAGGAGGGAGAAAGGAAGGAAGGAAGAAAAGGAGGGAGGAAGGAAAGGAGGGTGAACGGAGGAAAGAAGGAAGGAGGGAGAAAGGAAAAAGGAAGGTAGGAAGAAAAGGAGGGAGGAAGGAAAGAAAGGATGCAAGGAAGGTAGGCGGGAGGAAGGAAGGAAGGGAGGAAAGGAAAGAAGGAAGGGAAGGAAGGACGGAGGAAGGAAATAAGGTAGGAGGAAGGAAGGAAAGGAAGGGTGGAAGGAAGGTAGGAGGGAGGAAAGGAAGGGAGGAAGGGGAGGAAGGGAAGGAAGGAGGGAAAGAAGGAAGGTAGGAGGAAGGGAGGAAGGAAGGGGGAGGAAAGGAAGGGAGGAAGGAAAGGAAGGAAAGGAAGGATGGAAGGAAGGTAGGAGGGAGGAAGGAAGGGGGGAGGAAAGGAAGGGAGGAAGGAAGATAGAAGGGAGGAAAGAAAGGAAGGAAGGAAGGAAGGAAGGAAGATTAATCAACATTTAAGATGAGTGAACAAAGATTACATCATTGTTTTTTGGAGAAGCTCAGTTGGTTTTTAGCCGTGTAAGGAAATATACAGTTTTAATTTTTAGGATGTAGAGCTGAGATGGAGGGAAGAAAAAAAAGATGTTTATGGTTTTACTCTCACTCAGTACTGGAAAGGAATTAAACCAATCAGTAAATCAATCAAAGTTTATTTATATAGCAGCTTTCATTCAGGTTAATGTGGTTTAAAGTGCTTCATAGTTGATTTACAAGCTGATAATGAGACAGAACAAGTGACGACATGAAGAAAAAGAGTAAAAACAAAGAGACTAATGCACTTTATACTGCTCTGTTCCATTTAAAACAGGCTTTTAGCTTATTTCATTATTTATTATAGAGTCTATTAAAATGTTATTTATTGTGTACGCTGCTGGACCAAGGTAATGAATTTAGTTCCTTCATATTTTTAACATGTTTGAATGACAATAAACCAAAATGAACTGAACTGAGTGAAAATGAGAATGATGAAAAAGTAATTAAACAAAAAAGAAGAAAAATAAATAAATAAAAAATAAGAGAGAAAAAAATTATTAAACTAGGATAAAAAACGAGGAAAAAGACAAAACAAAAGTGAAAAATGAAATAAAACTGATAAAAAGTTTAATAAAAGCTTGACTAAAACCTACATTTAAAAAAGAAAAAAGAAATAAATGAATTAGGGCTGTCAGCGTTAACGCGTTAATCGCGATTAGATTAATGCAATCCATAACACGTTAATTTTTTTTAATCTCATTTTAATGTTGCAAGCCTTTTTGTCCCTTCTCCTCCCCCGTAGACGGCTCCTCTAGCTGTAGCGCTATGCTTTGAAGTGGCCTCCTGCAGTAAACCTACCGCGCTGATGGAAAGTAAGAGAGCTACTGGACTTTTGAACGGCTTGTTTAACTTTAAAACACTTCCAGACGCTTCAGTTGACAAGTCAAAAGTAAAATGCAACCTGTGTCAAACGGAGTTTAACTACCACCGGAGTACGTGGAGTTTGAGTTAGCACCTCCACGCTAAACACCCAGGTGCAGCCAAGCGAGCCTCAGCTCCACCAAAGGACCATTTTGGAGTGTGGGAGTCGCAGCAGAGCCGTGATTGATTCCCAGTTAAGACACTCTGGTAAGAAATGCTTTACATTATGGGCTTAAAACTGCCTTCAAATGGAAAATAACAGGATTTTAAACATGCAATTCAAAACGCGATTAATCGCAATTAACTATGGAAACTCTGCGATTAATCTCGATTAAAAAAATTAATCGTTTGACAGCCCTAATTTATTATTTATTTAATATTTTTGCAGATCAAAACTGTTTTTCTCAATTCTTGTTCATTTCTTTCATATTTAGAAAAGAGAGAAATCAGAACTGTGTGTATGAAAGCTTTTAACACGACTCCACTTCTACTGACTTCATTTTTATATAATAATTATATTTATAACTTTTTAGCTAACACTTCTTCACAGCGAGTACATATGAACAAATCACCCCAGAGTAAAAGAGAGTGTGACCTCGGTGCTGGTGTGAAGGGTTGAAGCACCGCACGCGTAAAAATAGAAACAGGAGGATTTTTACTGAAGAGGTGAAAAAACTCAGAGATGAGATGTGACTCAGCTGTTCTTCTGCCTTATTAACAGTCTGGATACTCCCTCTCTTTCTCCCTCCATCCATCCATCCATCCCTCCCTCCCTCCATCTCTCCATCCCTCCCTCCATCCCTCCCTCCATCACTCTCGCCCTCCCTCCCTCCATCTCTCCATCCATCCCTCCCTCCCTTCATCCCTCACTCCCTCCCTCCCTCCCTTTCTCCATCCCTTCATCCCTCTCTCCCTCCCTCTCTCCCTTCCTCCATCCCTCTCTCCCTCCCTCAATTCCTTCCTCCCTCCATCCCTCCTTCCCTTTCTCTCTCCCTTCCTCCCTCCATCCCTTCATCCCTCCATCACTCCCTGCCTCCATCCCTCCATTCATCCCTCTCTCCCCATCCCTCCCTCCCTCCTTCATTTCCTCCCACTCTCCCTCTCTTCCTCCCCTCTCTTTCTCTCTCTCCCTCCCTCCATCCCTCTGTCCCTCACTCCCTTCCTTCCTCTCTCTCTACCTCTATCCCTCCCTCTCTCCTTCGCTCCCTCTCTCCCTTCCTTCCTCTCTCCCTCCTGCTAACCCTCCCTCTCTCCCTCCATCCCTCTCTCCCTCCCGCTATCCCTCCCTCCCTCCATCCCTCCATCTCTTCCTCCCTCCCTCCATCCCTCTCAGGTCGAGGAGAAGCAGCGAGCGTCCGTCGGCTTCATCAAGCTGCTGGCTGCCATGGAAACGCTGGGTTTCTCAGCCGGCGAGCAGAAGGCGATATGGCACGTCCTGGCTGGTATTTACCATCTGGGAGCAGCCGGGGTCTGTAAAGGTAACGCTGGTTCATCCTCATCATCACACACACACACACACACACACACACACACACACACACACACACACACACACACACACACACACACACACACACACACCTTAACCACTGGCCCCAAAATGTTCCACACAGCTATTATTCCCAATTGCATGAGCCATCCCCAATTAACGGGTCCTAAGTATGACATTTGTCCCCAAAAGTAGCCTATATGACAAAGCCACACACACACACACACACACATCAGATCATTGTCACTTTTGGGGACATTACATAAACTTAAATTTGTTCTTATTGACGCTATTTCTATTTTATACCATGCACTTTGCTGCTGTAATACTGTAAATTCCCCCCACCGTAGGCGTATCGTATCGTACGTATTGTATCGTACCATATATCGTACCACATATCGTATCGTATATCGTATCGTATCGTACGTATTGTATCGTACCATATATCGTACCACATATCGTACCACATATCGTACCACATATCGTATCATATATCGTATCGTATCGTACCGTATCGTACGTATTGTATCGTACCATATATCGTACCACATATTGTACCACACATCGTACCACATATCGTATCATATATCATATCGTAGCGCATCGTATCATATATTGTATTGTATCATATCATATCGTACGTATTATATCGTTCCATATATCACATCGTATCGTACCGTAGCGCATCGTATTGTATCGTATCGTATATCGTATCGGATATCTTATATCGTATCGTATATCGTATCGTACCGTACCGTATATCGTATATCGTATCGTATCGTATATCGTATCGTATATCGTATCGTATATCGTATCGTATATCGTATCGTATATCGTATCGTATATCGTATCGTATATCGTATCGTATCGTGTATCGTATCGTATATCGTATCGTATATCGTATCGTATCGTATATCGTATTGTGTATCTTATATCGTATATCATATATCGTATCATATATCGTATCATATATCGTATCATCTATCGTATCGTATCGTACCGTATATCGTATTGTGTATCTTATATCGTATCGTATATCGTATCGTATATCGTATCGTATATCGTATCATACATCGTATCGTATATCGTATCGTATATCGTTTCGTATATCGTATCGTATATCGTATCGTATATCGTATCGTACGTATTATATCGTATATCATATATCGTATCGTATATCGTTTCGTATATCGTAGCGTATATCGTATCGTATCGTATATCGTATCATATATCGTATCGTATATCGTTTCGTATATCGTTTCGTATATCGTTTCGTATATCGTATCGTATATCGTATCATATATCGTATCGTTAGCGTTTCGTATATCGTATCGTATCGTATCTTATTAACTGTCTGAAATTTGTCCCCGAAAGTAGCCTATATGACAAAGCCACACACACACATCAGATCATTGTCACTTTTAGGAACATTAAATAGACTTACATTTATTTTTTTTGATGCTCTTCTATTTTTTTACTGTCCACCTGTTGCTGCAATACTGTAAATAATACTAGTACTAATACTAATAAAGGAATATCATATCGTATTTTTTGTATATTAAATGATCTTATTGTAGCGTATCATCGTATCTCACTGTATCATATCGTATGTTAAAGTATTGTATCATACCTGCGTCGCTCTGTGAAACATTCAGCTCAGTTTCAGCCAGTTTTAATATGAATGAATTTCTAGTGTAAGCTTTCACTGAGCTGTAATATCATCATTATAAAACCATCAGAGGAGACACTTGAATGCTTGAACTGCTTGATTTCTTCTACTTGAAGTTAAATAGACTTCCAGGCTGAATGATCTCCAATTTAATAATCGAGTCGAGTTTTCCAACGTAAAGCTTTTGTTTTTTTTCTACGAGGTAAACACGACTCACTCAAAGTATTAATACATCATTCAAAAGCAACAAAAAGGAATGCCTCCTAAAAAACACCTTATTGTTATTATTTAACTTATTTTATTTCAATTTTTTAGCATTTTCTCTCTTATGGATGCTCTTCCTGATGCACATTTGCAGCTTTTGTCCTTCTTGGTGTTTCTCTGCTGTTGTAAAAGACACTCAAACAAACAAACAAGCCCCTCCCTCTATGACTGACCCCCTTTTTTCCTCTTTTGCACAGTCGGCAGGAGACAGTTTGTGAACTTCGACAGCGCTCAGGTGGCCAGCAGCGTTCTGGGCTGCGAGGGAGACGATCTGCACACCGCTACTTTCAAACATCACCTCAGACAGCTGCTGCAGAGAGCCACCGGGGGCAGCAGAGAGAGGAATGCACCCGCGGAGTCAGAGGAGGGTGAGGATGATGAGGAGGGAGGAAGAGGAGGAGGAAGGATGAGGAGGGGGGAGGAAGAGGAGAAGGCTGGGGAGGAAGGGCTGAGGAAAAGGAGGAAGGAGGAGGAGGAGGAGGGATGAAGAGGAGGAGGAGGGAGGAAGAGGATGAGGGAGGAGGGGGAGGGAGGAAGAAGAGGAGGAGGAAGGGCTAAAGTGGAGGAGGAGGAGCGAGGATGCGGAGGAGGAGGAGGGAGGAAGAGGAGGAGGAGGAAGAGGAGGAGGGAGGAAGAGGAGGAGGAGGAGGGAAGAAGAGGAGGAGGAGGGAGGAAGAGCTGAAGAGGAGGAGGAAGGGCTGAGAAGGAGGAGGGAGGAGGAGGGAGGAAGAGGAGGTGGAGGAGGGAGGAAGAGAAGGACGAGAAGGGAGGAAGAGGAAGGAGGAAGAGGAGGAAGAGGAGGAGGAGGGAGGAAGGGAAGAGGAGGAGGGAGGAAGAGGAGGAGGAAGAGGGAGGAAGAAGAGAAGGAGGGAGGAAGGGCTGAGGAGAAGGAGGGAGGAGGAGGAGGAGGAGGGAGAAAGGGCTGAGGAGGAGGAGGGAGGAAGAGGAGGAGGGAGGAAGGGCTGAGCAGGAGGAGGGAGGAAGGGCTGAGGTCGAGGAGGAGGGGGAGGAGGGCGAGGAGGAGGAGGAGGGAGGAAGAGCTGAGGAGGAAGGAAGGGCTGAGGAGGAAGAGGGAGGGAGGGAAGAGGAGGGAGGGAGGGCTGAGGAGGAGGAGGAGGGAGGAAGGGCTGAGGAAGAGGAGGGAGAAAGAGCTGAGGAGGAAGGAAGGGCTGAGGAGGAGGAAGACGAGGGGGAGAAGGAGAAGGAAGAGGGAGGAAGGGCTGAGGGAGAGGAGGAGGGAGGAAGGGCTGAGGAAGAGGAGGAGGGAGGAAGGGCTGAGGAAGAGGAGGAGGGAGGAAGAGGAGGAGGAGGAGGAAGAGGAGTGGATACTGTTTGTTCTCTAATAAGGTTAAATAAAGCAGAGTGAGGAAGCAGCAGAATGAGACTAAAAGTCCCAGAGAGGCTTTAAAAGAAAGCTGCTGTTCTTCTTCCTATCAGCCGGGCTGTCTGCAGGTTTTTAAGATTCTGTCTTATTTATTGACTTCATGTTTCAAGGTGAAGTTTCTGAGGTGTGGAGCAGTTTTTATGAGTAGGAAGAAGACTGCTCGCTACTTAACCTGGATTTAAATTATACAGCAGTTACGAAAAATCTGTTTTGAAAATCTCTTATGAGGAAGAAACGATCTCAAGGATGTTTTTTTTAAATTTGCTTCATAATAACTGAGACAAATCTCACAAGAATCATTTAACCCTCCTGTTGTCCTCGAGTCAAGGAAGGAAGGGAGGAAAGGAGGGTGGAAGGATGGAAGGAAGGAAGGAAGGGAGCAAGAAGGAAGGAAGAAAGGAGGGAGGAAGGAAGGATGGAAGGGAGGAATGGAGGAAGAAGAAAGCAAAGGAGGAACGGAGGAAGGAAGGAAGGGAGCAAGAAGGAAGGAAGAAAGAAGGAAAGGAGGAAGGAAGGGAGGAAGAAGGAAGGAAAGGAAAGAGGAAGGAAGGAGGGAAGGAAAGAAGGAAGGGAGGAAGAAGGAAGGAACGGAGGAAGAAGAAAGCAAAGGAGGAAGAGAGGAAGGGAGGAAGAAGGAAGGAAAGGAGGGAGGAAGGAAGGAGGGAAGGAAGGAGGGAAAGGAAAGAGGAAGGAAGGAGGGAAGGAAAGAAGGAAGGGAGGAAGAAGGAAGGAACGGAGGAAGAAGAAAGCAAAGGAGGAAGAGAGGAAGGAAGGAAGGGAGCAAGTAGGAAGGAAAGGAAAGAGGAAGGAAGGAAGGGAAGAAAAGAAGGGAGGGAGGGAGGAAAGGATGGATGGAGGAAAGAAGGAAGGAAGGTAGGAGGGAGTAAGGAAAGGATGGATGGAGGAAAGAAGGACAGAAGGAAGGAAGAAAGGGGGATGGAGGAAGGTAGGAAGGAAAATTTGAAACCACCTGAAAAGGCAAAACTGTCATAAAACACAACATGAGCCTCTTCTCTTCTCCTCTTCCACTGCTCAGGATTTCTCTGCTGGTTAGTTGTTTTTTTTTCGGTTTCACAGCTGTGTCACATCTGGACAGGTGTTACAGAGCTGCGTCCCTATTGGTCAGAGGTTACAGGTTAGAGGTCTAAATGAGCAGCAGGTGGGATGAAAGTGAGAAATATAGCAGAGAAGATCAGTGAGAGAAAAGAAGAGAGTTTTATAATCAAGTGTATAGTTTTATACACTTCCATCCCTCCATCCCTCCCTCCATCTCTCCCTCCTTCCATCCCTCCTTCCCTCCCTCCCTCCATCTCTCCATCTCTCCCTCCCTCCCTCCCTTCCTTCCTCCGTCCTTCCATCCCTCCCTTTCTCCATCCCTTTCTCCCTCCATCCCTTTCTCCATTCCTCTCTCCCTCCATCCCTCCCTCTCTCTCTCCATCCCTCCCTTTCTCCATCCCTTTCTCCATTCCTCTCTCCCTCCATCCCTCCCTCTCTCTCTCCATCCCTCCCTTTCTCCCCCACTCCCTCCCTCCATCCCTCTCTCCCTCCATCCCTCCCTTTCTCCCTCCCTTTCTCCCCCACTCCCTCCCTCCATCCCTCTCTCTCTCCATCCCTCCATCCACCCCCCCCACTCTTCCTCCCTCCCTCCTTCCATCCCTCCTTCCCTCCCTCCATCCCTCCCTCCATCCCTCCATCCCTCCCTCCCTCCCAAGTGTATAGTTTTATTGTCAGGTCTGTTTTCAAATAACTTTTATTCACCTGTGTGTGTGTGTGTGTGTGTGTGTGTGTGTGTGTGTGTGTGTGTGTGTGTGTGTGTGTGTGTGTGTGTGTGTGTGTGTGTGTGTGTGTGTTCAGGTCCCAGACTCACAGCTGTTCAGTGTGTTGAAGGAATGGCTGCTGGACTCTATGAAGAACTGTTCACCACCATAGTTTCACTCATCAACAGGTACGATCTCACCTCACAGTCAAAACCAGTTTGTCTTTACTGGTTTCACTGGTTGCTTCATTTATATCAGAGGAGTCAAACTCATTTTCATTCAAGGGCCACATACAGTACAGCCCAATTAATCTCATGTGGGCCGGATCACTAAAAGGAAGGAAGAAGGAGGAGAAGAAAGAGAATACAGGAAGGGATGGAGAAAGGTAGGAAAGACAGACGGAAGGAAAAGAAGAGAAGACAAGAAGGAAGGAAAGAAGGAAGGAAGGAAGGAAGGGAAGACAGATGGAAGGGAAGAAGGAAGGAAGGAATGAAGGAAAAGAAGACAGGGAGGAAGAAAGGTAGGAAGGAAGGAAGGAAGGAAGGAAAGACAGATGGAAGGGAAGAAGGAAGGAATGAAGGAAGGGAAGATAGATGGAAGGGAGGAAGGAAGGAAGGAAGGAAGGAAGGAATTAAAAGAAGACAGGGAGGAAGAAAGGTAGGAGGAAAGATGGAAGAAGGAAAGGTAGGAAGGACAGATGGAAGGAAGAGAAGACAAGAAGGAAAGAAGGAAGGTAGGGAGGAAGGACAGACGGAAGGAAGGCAAAAGAGGAAGAAGGAAACCGGGCCGGATTGGACCCTTTCAGTGGGCCACTTCTGGCCCACGGGCCACATGTTTGACACCCGTGATTTATATATTAGTTGGGGAAGGAAGCAAACCACCTCTCAGTATCCCTGTGCTGTGTGTGTGTGTGTGTGTGTGTGTGTGTGTGTACGTGTGTGTGTGTGCGTGTGTGTGTGTGTGTGTGTGTGTGTGTGTGTGTGTGTGTGTGTGTGTGTGTGTGTTTTTGGATGCAGGGCTCTGAGCGGGAAGCAGCTGACGTTAGCCTCTGTGATGGTTGTGGACTCGCCGGGTCTGAGGAACCCCCGACACTCTGCAGACGAGCGAGGAGGAAGCTGGTCCGAACTCTGTCACAACTACCTGCAGGAGAGACTGCTGGAGCACTACCACACACACACCTTCACACACGCGCTGGAGAGATACACACAGGTAACACACTACCACACACACACACCTTCACACACTCGCTGGAGAGATACACACAGGTAACACACTACCACACACACACCTTCACACACGCGCTGGAGAGATACACACAGGTAACACACTACCACACACACACACCTTCACACACTCGCTGGAGAGATACACACAGGTAACACACTACCACACACACACCTTCACACACGCGCTGGAGAGATACACACAGGTAACACACTACCACACACACACCTTCACACACGCGCTGGAGAGATACACACAGGTAACACACTACCACACACACATCTTCACACACTCGCTGGAGAGATACACACAGGTAACACACTACCACACACACACCTTCACACACTCGCTGGAGAGATACACACAGGTAACACACTACCACACACACACCTTCACACACTCGCTGGAGAGATACACACAGGTAACACACTACCACACACACACCTTCACACACTCGCTGGAGAGATACACACAGGTAACATACTACCACACACACACCTTCACACACTCGCTGGAGAGATACACACAGGTAACACACTACCACACACACACCTTCACACACTCGCTGGAGAGATACACACAGGTAACACACTACCACACACACACCTTCACACACTCGCTGGAGAGATACACACAGGTAACACACTACCACACACACACCTTCACACACTCACTGGAGAGATACACACAGGTAACACACTACCACACACACACCTTCACACACTCGCTGGAGAGATACACACAGGTAACACACTACCACACACACACCTTCACACACTCCTCCCTCCTCGTTTCCTTCCTTCTTCCTCCCTCCTTTCCTTCCTTTTTCTACCCTTCCTTCCTCTTTTCCTTCCTTCTTCCTCCTTTCCTTCTTTCTTCCTTACTCTCTTCCTTCCTTCCTCCCTCCCTTCCTTCCGTCCTCCCTCCTTTCCTCCCTTCCTTCATCCTTTCCTTCCTTCCTCCCTCCTTTCCTTCCTTCTTCCTCCCTCCTTTCCTTCCTTCTTCCTCCCTTCCATCCTTCCTTTCTCCCTCCTTTCCTTCCTCCATCCTTTCCTCCCTTCCTTCCTCCTTTCCTTCCTTCTTCCTCCTTTCCTTCTTCCTTCCTCCCTTTCTTCCTTGACAACAGGAGGGTAAATTCATGAGTGTATATCAGCAGTATTATTGTCTTTCTTTTGTCCTCAAACCTAAAGAGCAGGAATCCTTTTTTAAGCCAGTCGACTTTCTTCTTCTCACTGAAACTCTCTGGAATAAGATGAGAGATCATATTTCTAGTAAAGCACCAGAAACTTAGGGAATAAAACTTTTTGCTCACGTCTCCTGAGAAAGAAGAAGTGCCTGAGTGCTTTTTACTGGAGCAGTAGCCTACATTCAAAAACTACCTCAGTCCTGTCAAGTCTACTTTTAGTTCTTCTTCTTCTTTAGTTCTCAGCGTGCTACCTTCACTGGTGTTAAACATTAAACCTGTACTGGCTCTTATTAGTCTGGTTAGAGTGGTACAAATATGCAGAAAAAACTACCTTAATGGCGGAACAAAAGCTATAAATCTGATTTGTTGGCTTGAAAATGTTCTGGGTGGTAAATTATTTTCTCATCTTTAGTTTACAAGAAAGCTAATAATGAATAAATGGAAAAATAGAGAAACACAGATAATTCAAAAAAAGGGAAAACATAACTTTCAAAGAAGGACAGAGGAAAGAAGGAAGGAAATGACGGAAAGGAGGAAGGAAGAAGGAAGGAAAGGAGGGAGGTAGGAAGGGAGAAAGAAGGAAGGAAAGGAGGGAAGGAAATAAGGAACAGTCGGGGTCAATTTGACCCGGGAGGACGACACAAAGGTTAAATGTTTTTTTACATGATTTGAGTAAATAATCACTCATATGTTTTCTGTTACAGGAGAAGGTCCACGTAGACTTTGAGTGTCCAGAGAGCAGTCCCACGGAGGTTGTGTCCGCCATCGACCAGCCGCCTCCACAGGTACACAACTCATACTGACTACATGTAAAACCAGACGGGGAGCTCTGGTCCTCTGAAATGAGGCCAACCAGGAAGTAACTTAGAGCTGCATTCTATCAAAAGGCCACCAGGGGGCGACCGTCTCTATACAAGTCAATGGAGAATTCACCAACTTCTCACTTGATTTCTAACCTCAGTAAACGTTTTCAAAATGTGTTTATGGTCTCAATCGCTAGTTTAAAGCCTTCTTCAATGCAGTATGATGTTCATTTGGGACATTTTGGCCTCCCTGATTTTATATGTGACGATAAAGCAGGGTATGCATTAGGGCGTGGCTACGTCCTGATTGACAGGTTGATTGACCAATGTCCTCATAATCCAGCCCTCGTAACCATAGCAACCTCCCCGCTCCGCCCATGGCTCCCAGCATGCACCTGAAATTTTCAAGATGGCGCTGCCTAGATTCGAAACTATTGGCTTCCGAGCAGCAGTCCACAAACCAATGGGTGACGTCACGGATGTTACGTCCATTTCTTTTATATAGTCTATGAGTAACATATAAAGCATCGACCAGCCGCCTTGTCCTTCCTTGTTTCCTCTTTCCTTCTTTCCTTCCTTGTTTCCTCTGTTCTTCTTTCCTTCCTTCCTTCCTTTCCTTCCTTTCCTTCCTTTCCTTCCTCCCACTCCTTCTTTCCTCCGTCCTTCCTTCCTTGCTTTCCTCCCTTTTTTCCTTTCCTTCCTTCCTCCCTCCTTTCCTTCCTTCTTCCTCCCTTCCTTCCTCCTTTCCTCCCACTCCTTCTTTCCTCCGTCCTTCCTTCTTCCTT
>NC_070596.1:28944548-28952048 GCF_027409825.1 Scomber japonicus | reverse complement strand
TCCTTCCTCATTTCCTTCTTTCATTCCTTCCTCCCTCTTTTCCTCCCTTCCTTCCTTCCTCATTCCTTCTTTCCTCTCCTTACTTCGTTCCTCTTTTCCTCCTTCATTACTTCCTTCCTCCCTCTTTTCCTCCCTTCCTTCTTTCCTCCTTTACTCCCTTCCTTTGTTCCTTCCTCATTTCCTTCTCTACCCACTTCCTTCCTTCCTCTTTCCTCCTTTCCTTCCTCCCTTCCTCATTTCCTTCTTTCATTCCTTCCTCCCTATTTTTCTCCCTTCCTTCCTCATTTCCTTCTTTCATTCCTTCCTCCCTCTTTTCCTCCCTTCCTTCCTTCCTCATTCCTTCTTTCCTCTCCTTACTTCGTTCCTCTTTTCCTCCTTCATTACTTCCTTCCTCCCTCTTTTCCTCCCTTCCTTCTTTCCTCCTTTACTCCCTTCCTTTGTTCCTTCCTCATTTCCTTCTCTACCCACTTCCTTCCTTCCTCTTTCCTCCTTTCCTTCCTCCCTTCCTCATTTCCTTCTTTCATTCCTTCCTCCCTATTTTTCTCCCTTCCTTCCTCATTTCCTTCTTTCATTCCTTCCTCCCTCTTTTCCTCCCTTCCTTCCTTCCTCATTCCTTCTTTCCTCTCCTTACTTCGTTCCTCTTTTCCTCCTTCATTACTTCCTTCCTCCCTCTTTTCCTCCCTTCCTTCTTTCCTCCTTTACTCCCTTCCTTTGTTCCTTCCTCATTTCCTTCTCTACCCACTTCCTTCCTTCCTCTTTCCTCCTTTCCTTCCTCCCTTCCTCATTTCCTTCTTTCATTCCTTCCTCCCTATTTTTCTCCCTTCCTTCCTCATTTCCTTCTTTCATTCCTTCCTCCCTCTTTTCCTCCCTTCCTTCCTTCCTTCCTTCTGTCTTTCCTCCTTTCCTCCCTTCCTTCCTTCCTTCCTTCCTTCCTTCCTTGACCTGAGCACAACAGGAGGGTTAAGCTGCTTTTTTTTGTTCCTGTATGAAAGGTGCTACAGATATAAAGTTATTATTATTAGTATTACCTCACATCTAGATCCCAGAATGAGAGGCTTGGAGGTGACATAATCAGATACCATTATAACCAACACAGGCTCAGTCCCTATTTATATTCCCTTTATAAACCTCTGACTGCAGGATTAGTCCGGCATCTAGCTCCCACTTGCAAAAAAATGTTCCGATGATTCAGTTCTCAATGGCTTCATCCTCAAAGACAATCAGGAAGGTAGATGGCTTTGTCAATGGTGTAATGAACACCACTTCATTTTCGATATAAGTAAAGACCAGGGAGCCTGTTATTGATTTCAGAAAGAAAAAAGGCTGTGGTGACCCCTGCCCTGATTAAACATGATTGAGGTGGTTTCCTCTTATAAGTACCTCAGTGTCCTTGTGGGTAATAGACTGGACTGGAAAGAGGACACCAGTGACCTCTTTAAAAAAGGCTCCAGTACAGGCTGTTTGTGCTCAGGAAGCTGTGGTCAGCAGGTCACTCATGCACATGTTTCATCAAAGTATTTTAAGTGTCCTATTTTATGCCGTTGTCCGTTGGGGGCGCAGCGTGAGCACAGACAGGGAATGAACATAGAGATGCTCGATTATGGAAAAAATCATAATCAGGATTATTTGAGTCAAAGTTTAAATCACGATTAGGGAAGAAGGAAGGAAAGGAGGGAGGAAGGAAGGTAGTTAGGAGGGAGGAAGGAAGGAAAGTAGGTAGGAGGGAGGGAGCAAGGAAGGTGGGAAGGAAGGAAGAAGGAAAGAAAGAACGAAGGAAGGAAGGCAGGAGGGAGGGAGAAAGGAAAAGAGGAAAGGAAGGAAGGGGATGGAGGGAGGAAGGAAGGAAGGGAGGGAGGGAGGAAGGAAGAAGGAAGGACAGGAGGAAGGAAGGAAGGTAGGAGGGAGGGAGGAAGGATGGAGGAAGGAAAGGAGGGAGGAAGGAAGGAAGGAAAGGAGAGAGGGAGGGAGGGACGGAGGAAGGACAGAAGGCTCCAGTACAGGCTGTTTGTGCTCAGGAAGCTGTGGTCAGCAGGTCACTCATGCACATGTTTCATCAAAGTATTTTAAGTGTCCTATTTTATGCCGATGTCCGCAGGAGTACAGAGAAAGGAATGAACATAGAGCTGCTCCATTATGGATAAAATCATAATCAGGATTATTTTAGTCAAAATTGAAATCATGATTATTAAAACTATTTTTTTTAAACTTTAGAAACATGCTGCATTTATTGGACATTCACCTTAAGGAAAGGAAAGAAGGAAGGGAGGAAAGGAAAGGAGGGAGGGAAGGAGGGAGGGAGGAAGGAAGGAAGGAAGGAAGGAAGGTAGGTAGGTCGGTAGGTAGGTAGGTAGGAGGGAGGAAGGATGGTGGGCAGGAAAGAAGGAAGAAGGAGAGAACGAAGGAAGGAAGGTAGGAGGGAGGGAGAAAGGAAAAGAGGAAAGGAAGGAAGGAAGGTAGAAGGGAGGGAGGAAGGAAGGAAGGAAGGAAGGTAGGTAGGTAGGTAGGAGGGAGGGAGGAAGGATGGTGGGAAGGAAGGAAGGAAGGAAGAAGGAAAGAACGAAGGAAGGAAGATAGGAGGGAGGGAGAAAGGAAAAGAGGAGAGGAAGGAAGGGGATGGAGGAAGGGAAGGAGGGATCAAGGAAGGAAGGTAGGGTTGAGGGAGAAAGGAAAAGAGGAAAGGAAGGAAGGGGATGGAGGAAGGGAAGGAAAAGGGGTTGGAGGAAGGAAAGGAGGGAGGAAGGAAGGAAGGAAAGGAAAGAAGGAAGGGAGGAAGGAAGGACAGAGGAAAGAAAGAAGGGAGGATGGAGGAGGGAGGAAGGAAGGAGGGAAGGGAGGGAGGAAAGAAAAGGAAGGGAGGAAGAGAGGAGAGAGGAGAGAGGGAGGAAGGAAGGAAGGAAGGAAGGAAGGTAGAAGGGAGGGAGGAAGGAAGGAAGGAAAGGAGGGAGGGAGGGAGGAAGGACAGAAGGAAGGAAGTAAGGGAGGAAAGAAGGAACAGTCAAAACAGACGGGGTCAAACGGTGCTGCAGCCACTTCCTGTCTAAGCTTTTCAAAATAAAACCTTTAGTTATTGAGCACTATCTCATTATTATTAAAAGTAGTTTCCCCTCGATTTGATTAGTTTTGAGTTCGTTTGGCCCCTAAATCGTAATCACGATTAAATTTTGATTAATTGAGCAGCCTTAAATGAACAAGATCAATAAGCTGATCACGAGGGAAGGATCCGTTATTGGCTTGACTTCCTGTTTCATTAGGAGTGATCGTGGAGCAGAGAGTGGGTGGAAAGCTCCAGAGTATTATGCAGAATGAGGTTTTGGTCCAGCGTAATGTGTTATTAGTCAGCTGAAGAGCTCTTTTATAGTCAGGTGCCATTTAGAGAGATTCAGAGAGAAGAGCTTTCAACCTGCTGCAGTGAAGTTTTTAATGAACAGAGCCGATGACTGATGTTAATGATGAGGAGGATGGAGGAAGTACTGAGGACTGTGGTGGCGATGCTGCTGTCCATTAATATGTTGATGCTGATGTGAAATATCACCACTAACATAGACATTACAGTCTCATTGGTGTTCACATTATTTACTACGATGCTGTGCTCTCTCATTATTTTTTCTTATAGTCCTACCTGCTGTCTGTCCTTATGTGGTGACACTCAGTCTCACCCCTGGGATATTAACAACCTATTTCATATTGCATCATATCATATCATATTCCTTCCTTCCTTCCTTCCTTCCTTCTGTCTGTCCTTCCTACCTTTCTTCCTCCCTGTCTTCTTTTCCTTCCTTCCTTCCTTCCTTCCACCTGTCTTCCCTTCCGTCCTTCCTTCCTTCCGTCTGTCTGTCCAACCTTTCTTCCTCCCTGTCTTCTTTTCCTTCCTTCCTTCCTTCCTTCCTTCCATCTGTCCATCTGTCCTTCCTACCTTTCTTCCTTCCTTCCTTCTTTTCTTCCTTCCTTCTTTCCTTCCTTCCTTCCTTCCTTCTTTTCCTTCCTTCCTTCCTTCCTTCCTTCTTTCCATCTGTCCTTCCAACCTCTCTTCCTCCCTGTCTTATTTTCCTTCCTTCCTTCCTAGCTTATTTCCTTCCTTCCTTCCTTCCTTCCGTCTGACTTTCCAACCTTTCTTCCTCCCTGTCTTCTTTTCCTTCCTTCTTTCCATCTTTCCTTCCTATATTCTCTTCCTTCTCCTCCTTCTTTTCCTTCCTTCCTTCCTTCCATCTTTTTAATGATCCAGCCCACATGAGATCAAATTGATCTGTTTAAGGCCCTTGAAATGAAAATGAGTTTGACCCCCCCCCCCCCTGTTTTAGCAGCAGATTAACTGTTGCAGACTCATGTAATGTTCAGGTGTTGATGTGTTTAGTTTGATGTCTGCATACTCTTTGACCACATTGTGTAAAAAGCATGATATTAACCTTCCTAATCTTCCTCAGAGGGGTGTTGAAGGCCATGTTCACCCCCACGGTCAGTGTTCCCCCTATGTGTCGAAGTGTGGGGGGGCTGGAGGGCAGCAGCCAGCGCTCCCTGCAGAGGAACGGCACCATCAGGAAAACCTTCAGCGGAGGAATGGCGGCCATACGCAGACACTCCCAATGCATCGCAGTCAAACTCCAGGCTGTACGTCTCCTGAACACACACACACACACACACACACACACATTAACCCCCGAGAGGATTCACACTATTATTCAGTATGGATAAGTTTCTGTCTCCTCCCTGCAGGACGCTCTGGTGAATCTGATCCGTCGAGCCAGGCCGGTGTTCCTGCAGTGTGTGAGTGCAAAGACAGACGGAGGAAGTTTTGATATGCCGGCGCTCAGAGTGCAGCTGCAGTCCACACAGATCCTGTCGTCCCTGCAGCTCTACCGCACAGGTCAGAACATTTATATCACATGACTTTAAAGACTGTGTAAAGTGAATTCAGACATTTTCTTCTAAACACATTAAATAGGTCATAAATGTATTTCTAAAAAAAAGGTATAAAAAGCATTTCAACCATTTAGATTTGAATTGTGGAGCTAGGCTTCACAAACTGTGTTTCAAGATTTCTGTGTTCAGGATTTAGTGATTAGTATAAACCCGCCCCTGCTGCTGTAGAGGTAGAAATACATTCAGCACACACTACTACTACTACAGTCTACAGTTAGCCACCGAGCTAGTAGCCAAGTTAGCCACCAAGCTAGTAGCCAAGTTAGCCACCGAGCTAGCAGCCGAGTTAGCAGCAGAAAGCTCTCAGACATAGCGTCCATTTTTCTGGTAGAGGTGGTGACTTTGATTGACAGGTGACACTTGGTAGGAGGCGGGGCTTCAGCAGACTTGGTGGCCACGCCCACAGCGTTTGGGAGCAGAGAAAGAGGCTGATTTTTACACAACTTTGAAGCCTAATTTCATATATTTGGCGATTTTTTTAATCATTCAAATTTAGCAGGGTGGTTAACAACACACTTTTCTGTAAGAGTAAAGAAAGATAAAAACAGGGGAATAAGAAGTGAGAGTGCAGTGTGAGATATTAAACCTAAAACTGTGATTTAATAAAAAGCAGCGAGCAGAAAAGTGTTCAGCTGTGATTTAGAAGAACGGAGCGTTTCAGCAGCAGATCTGCAGTCTTCTGGGAGTTTATTCAGATATATAGAGCATAAAAAACTTTACGTTGCTTCTCCAGGTTTAGTTTAGACTCTGGGGGACAGAAAGCAGCTCTGCCCCAAATCAGCTGAGAGGTCTGAGATGACTCATAACGTAGATCAGAGATGTATTAAAACACTAAATCATTTAATTCTTTATAAACCAACAGCAGTAATTAAAGTCTGTTCTTCCCTTTAGAGAACAAAGTACAATATGTATTTCTGAAAGGTATAAACAGGGCTGGGAAGGTTGCTTTATAAATGTAATAGATTACTTTAGATGACTAGTTACTCTGTTTAAAATGTAATAAGTAATGTAACTATTTTAATGACTTCATCAAAGTAATGTAACTTATTACATTTAACCAATGTTTTTATCTGTCCTACCTTCCTTCCTTCCTTCCTTCCTTCCTTCCTTCCTTCCATCTTTCCTTCCTGCCTTCTTTCTTTCCTTCCTTCCTTCCTTCCTTCCTTCCTTCCTTCCCTCCATCTGTTCGTCCTTCCTTCCTTCCGTCCTTCCTTCCTTCCTCTCTTCCTTCCATCTCTTCGTCCTTCCTTCCTTCTTTCTTTCCTTCCATCTGTCCTTCCTCCCTTCTGTCCTTCCCTCTGTCCTTCCTCCCTTCCTTCCTTCCTTCCATCTGTCCATCCTTCCTTCCTTCCTACTTTCTTTCTTTCCTTCCTTCCTTCCTTCCATCTGTCTTCCCTCCCTCCTGGATTACCTCATTATCTAATATCTCTCACTCTCACTCTCTCTCTCTCTCTCTCTCTCTCACTCTCACTCTCTCTCTCTCTCTCTCTCTCTCTCTCTCTCTCTGTCTCTCTCTCTCTCTCTCTCAGGTTATCCGGAGCACATGACCCTGAGTGACTTCAGGTGTCACTTCCAGGCTTTATCTCCTCCAATCATGAAACGTTACGCCTCCATGTTTGTCAACCACGACGAGAGAAAGGTCAGCGAGATGAAACCGTCTCATAGAAAACGCTGAGTCTCTAATCTGCTGCTCAGAGTAGAATATAAAGATGTTTCCTCTTCCTCTTCTCTTCTTCCTCTCCTCTTCCTCTCTTCTTCCTTTTCTCTTCCTCTCCCTCTTCTTCATTTCTTCCTTCTCTCTTCTTCCTCTCTTCTTCCTCTCCTCTTCCTCTCTTATTCCTCTCTTCTTCCTCTCCTTTTCCTCTCTTCTGCCTCTCTCCTTCCTCTCCTCTTCCTCTCCTCTTCTTCTCTTCTTCCTCTCTTCTTCCTCTCCTCTTCCTCTCTTATTCCTCTCTTCTCTCCCTCTCCTTTTTCTTTCTTCTTCCTCTCCTCTTCCTCTCTCCCTCCTCTCTTCTTCCTCTCCACTTACTCTCTTCTTCCTCACTTTTTCCTTTCCTCTTCCTCTCTTCTTCCTCTTCCTCTCCTTTTCCTTTTCTTCTTCCTCTCCTCTTCTTCTCCTCTTCCTATCCTCGTCCTCTCCTCTTCCTCTCTTCTTCCTCTCCTCTTCCTCTCCTCGTCCTCTCCTCTTCCTCTCTTCTTCCTCTCCTCTTCCTCGATTCTTCCTCTCTTCTTCTTCTCCTCTTCCTATCCTCCTCTTCCTCTCCACTTCCTCTCCTCTTCCTCTCTTATTCCTCTCTTCTTCCTCTCCTTTTCCTCTCTTCTTCCTCTCCTCTTCCTCTCTCCCTCCTCTCTTCTTCCTCTCCACTTACTCTCTTCTTCCTCACTTTTTCCTCTCCTCTTCCTCTCTTCTTCCTCTTCCTCTCCTTTTCCTTTTCTTCTTCCTCTCCTCTTCCTCTCCTCTTCCTATCCTCGTCCTCTTCTCTTCTCCTCTTCCTCTCCTCTTCCTATCCTCTTCCTCTTCTCTTCTTCTCCTCTTCCTCTCCTCTTCATCTCCTCCTCCTTTCTTCTTCCTTCCTCTCCTTT
>NC_070596.1:28935947-28938447 GCF_027409825.1 Scomber japonicus | reverse complement strand
AGAAGATGATGGAGGTGTGTTCCTAATATTTTGTTCTTTCCTCCCTTTCCTCCTTTTCCTTTCTCACTCCATCCTTTCCTTCCGCTTTCCTTCCGTCTTCCTTCCTCCCTCCTTTCCTTCAGTCTTCCTTCCTCCCTCCTTTCTCCCTTAGTTCATCCTCCTTTCCTTCCTTCTTCCTCCCTTAGTTCCTCCTATCTTTCCTTCTTCCTCCCTTAGTTCCTCCTTTCTTTCCGTCTCCTTGCGTCTTCCTTCCTCCCTCCTTTCTTTCAGTCTTCCTTCCTCCCTCCTTTCTTTCAGTCTTCCTTCCTCCCTTCCTTCCTCTGTCCTCCTCCCTTCCTTCCTCCTTCTCTTTCTTCCTTCTGTCTTCCTTCTTCCTCCCTTCCTTCCTTCTTCCTCCCTTAGTTCCTTCTGTCTTCCTTCCTTCCTTCCTTCCTTCGTCCTTTCCTTCCTTCTTCCTCCCTTACTTCCTCCTTTCCCCTCCCTCCCTCCTTTCTTTCCCTTCTTCCTCCCTTCCTTCCTCCTTTCTTTCCTTCTTCCTCCCTTAGTTCCTTCCTTGCCTTCCTTCTTCCTTCCCTCCCTTCCTTCCTCCTTTCTTTCCTTCTTCCTCCATCCTTTCCTTCTGTCTCCCTTCCTTCCTCCTTTCTTTCCTTCTTCCTCCTTCCTTCCTTCCTTTACAACAGGAGGGTTAATGGAGTCAACGTTAACATTTTAGGAAGTCATGTGACCATTGGACTGGCAGCAGGAAGTAAAGTAGGTAGAACATTTAAGACTCTAATATTATATAATGGAGATATTCACACTTTAATACAGTAGTGGAGAATAAATGTAGAGCAGTGTAGAGTAGCTGAGGAGGACTTTTAGATACAGATGTTTGACAGATAACTCATTTAACTGGAGATACAGACAGTCTGTGGCTTCATTCATATTGAGACACTGACTGATGTGAATTCACTTCTTTTTTTTTTTTTTGGGGTCTTATTCTGTCTGCCTCATGAGCTCAGACTTACTATAAATCTACTATAATCAGCACTGCAGCACTTTAAAAATACAGCCAACAAAACAGGCTATTGTGTGTGTGTGTGTGTGTGTGTGTGTGTGTGTGTGTGTGCATGTGTGTGTGTGTGTGTGTGCGTGTGTGTTATTTACAGCCTCAAATGTGTTCTGCGGCTGTTTTAAGAATGTGTGAAAATGAGGAAAAAGTGTTTTATTTTCAGTCTTCAGTGTCGAGTAGTAAATCATTTTATTACTGAGCTGTTGTCACTACTTTATTCTGCTTTATGTTCTGTGTGTTCTGCAGGTTCTCTGTTCTAATAGCTGTCTGTTCTGAATTCTCTGCTATGTGTTGTATGTTCTGTCTGTTCTGTGTTCTCTGTTCTAATAGCTGTCTGTTCTGCAGGTTCTCTGTTCTAGAGAACCACAGCTGTCTGTTCTGTGTTCTCTGTGTGTTCTCTGCTGTATGTTCTGTATGTTCTGTGTGTTCTATGTTCTGCGTGTTCTATGTTCTGCGTGTTCTATGTTCTGTATGTTCTATGTTCTGTATGTTCTGTATGTTCTGTATGTTCTGTGTGTTCTATGTTCTGTATGTTCTGTGTGTTGTCTGTTCTGTGTGTTCTATGTTCTGTGTGTTCTATGTTCTGCGTGTTCTATGTTCTGCGTGTTCTATGTTCTGCGTGTTCTATGTTCTGTATGTTCTATGTTCTGTATGTTCTGTATGTTCTGTATGTTCTGTATGTTCTGTGTGTTCTATGTTCTGTATGTTCTGTGTGTTGTCTGTTCTGTGTGTTCTATGTTCTGTGTGTTCTATGTTCTGCGTGTTCTATGTTCTGCGTGTTCTATGTTCTGCGTGTTCTATGTTCTGCGTGTTCTATGTTCTGCGTGTTCTATGTTCTGCGTGTTCTATGTTCTGTGTGTTCTATGTTCTGTGTGTTCTATGTTCTGCGTGTTCTATGTTCTGCGTGTTCTGTGTGTTCTATGTTCTGTGTGTTCTATGTTCTGTATGTTCTGTGTGTTCTATGTTCTGTGTGTTCTGTGTGTTCTATGTTCTGTGTGTTCTGTGTTCTGTATGTTCTGTGTGTTGTATGTTCTGTATGTTCTGTATGTTCTGTGTGTTCTGTGTGTGCTATGTTCTGTATGTTCTGTATGTTCTGTGTGTGCTATGTTCTGTATGTTCTGTATGTTCTGTGTGTTCTATATTCTTCATGTTCTGCGTGTCTTACCTGGAATAGAGTAGGAGGAACTTGTTTCTTCTGCAGGTGACTCTGTACGTGCTCCACTGCTTTCTTAGAAAACGGCTGAGGAGCAAATAAAAGGAGAAGAAGAAGAAGAGTCATTACAAGTCATTTAAGACCAGAAGAAGGAGGAGGAGGAGAAAAAAGAGGAGAAGGAGGAGGAGGAGAAGAAAGAGAAGGAGAAGAAGGAGGAGGAGAAGAAGGAGAAGATGAAGGAGGAGAAGAAGGAGAAGAAGGAGGAGAAGACGGAGAAGAAGGAGGAGAAGAAGGAG
>NC_070596.1:28908447-28930947 GCF_027409825.1 Scomber japonicus | reverse complement strand
GAGGCGGGAGGGAAGAAAAGAGGACGTAAGTAAGGAGAGAAGGAAGGGAGGAAGGAAGGAAGTAAGTAAGGAGAGAAGGAAGGGAGGAAGGAAGGAAGTAAGTGAGGAAAGAAGTATGGAAGGAGGGGAAGAACGAAGGAAAAATTAAAGGAAGGAAGGAAGGAAGGAAGGAAAGAAGGAAAGAAGGAAAGAAAGAAAGAAAGAAAGAAAGAAGGAAAGAAAGAAAGAAGGAAGAAAAGAAGGAAAGAAGGAAAGAAAGAAAGAAGGAAGGAAGGAAAGAAGGAAGGAAGGAAAGAAGGAAAGAAGGAAAGAAAGAAAGAAGGAAGGAAGGAAAGAAATAAGGATGGAAGGAAGTGAGGAAAGAAGTATGGAAGAAGGGGAAGAACAAAGGAAAAATTAAAGAAAGGAAGAAAGAAAGAAAGGAAGAAAGAGAGAGGAAGGAAGGAAGGAAGGAAGGAAGGAAGGAAGGAAGGAACAGTCAAGACTACAGGAGGGTTAATGTTACAAAGTGTTTTACAGATAGTAGATTAAAATAATAGAAGGAGCTCAGACATAATAGAAGTACTGATGTATTAAATAATAATAATAATAATGAGATGCATCAGGCTTCAAGCTGTGTGTGTTCACTCGTGTGTCTGCTCGTCACCTGATCAGCTTTAACAGGAATTAACCTAAATAACCTAAATAACCTGACTAGTGTCCTAACGAGATCTTTGGACTTTGACTGGATCATCAGGAGTCACATTTAAACCAAGCGTGACCGCCCACACACACACCAGAGGACCAAACAGGAAAATACACAATCAGACTAAACAATCATTCATCACAACTATAGAGAGACAAAGTTATTCAGTTTACTTTTATAATAACTTATTTTACTCTTCATGAACTAACTGTGACTCATGTGACAAAGAAAAGAACAAAACATGTAATTATAGAAGCAGGAAGTGAAGAATAAACTGATTATTTTGCTATTTCTTTACTATGTGTGGAGACGTGAAGGAAGGTTAGTGATGTCATTTAAAGCAGGACAAAAAGAAACGAATAATAATGTCAGAAAAAATGACTCATAAAAAAAGAAGGAAATTTAACACAAAGATGATTTTTTTTAACTTATCCAACAGTAAATTGAACACAATAAGAAATTCAACACTATTTAAGACATTTTAACCCTTTCCTGATATTTATAGACCAATAAACTCACTGACTCATTGATATTATAACAGATATTTGGTGAATGTGGGATTATAATGTGTGTATTTGAGTTTAATGAACCAAAACTAAACTTATACAGTTGGAAATATTAAATTCATTGAGACATGAAGGAACGTCTGTGTTATAATTTAAAGCAGGAACAGACGAGACAACAGGCTGATATCTGACTGGAAAAATAAAGTCAGAAAAAAAGAAGTTAATTAGACACAAAGATGATTTTTTTTAACTTATCTGACAGTAAATTGAACACAATAAGAAATTCAACACTATTTAAGATTTTATAACAGACATTTTTAACCCTTTCCTGATATTTATAGACCAAAACACTCACTGACTCAATGATATAATAACAGATATTTGGTGAATGTTGGATTATAATGTGTATATTTGAGTTTAATGAACCAAAACTAAACTTATACATTTGGAAATATTCATTATTTTAAATTTATTGAGACGTGAAGGAAGGTTAGTGTTGTAATTTAAAGCAGGAACAGACGAAACAACTTATTTATAATAAGATTAAAAATGACTTCCGACAGTAAATTTAACACAATAAGAAATTCAACACTATTTAAAGACATTTTTAACCCTTTCCTGATATTTATAGACTAATAAAACTCACTGACTCATTGATATAATAACAGATATTTGGTTAATGTGGGATTATAATGTGTGTATTTGAGTTTAATGAACCAAAACTAAACTTATACAGTTGGAAATATTCATTATCTTTAATTTATTGAGACATGAAGGAAGGTTTGTGTTGTAATTTAAAGCAGGAACAGACGAGACAACTTATTTATAATAAGATTAAAAATGACTTTAAAAAAAAGAAGGAAATTATCAGACAGTAAATTTAACACAATAAAAATTTTGACACTATTTAAGACATTTTTAACCCTTTCCTGATATTTATAGACCAATAAAACTTATTAATTGATATTATAACAGATATTTGGTTAATGTATTTGAGTTTAATGAACCAAAACTAAACTTCTACCTTATTATTTTAAATGTATTAAGACGTGAAGGAAAAAAACTACAGAGAGATATCTGACTGGAATAATAATAAGATTAAAAAATGAATTAATTCTGACAGTAAATTGAACACAATAAGAAATTCAACACTATTTAAGATTTTATAACAGACATTTTTAACCTTTTCCTGATATTTATAGACCAATAAACTCATTGACTCATTGATATTATAACATATATTTGCTTAATGTGGGATTATAATGTGTGTATCTGAGTTTAATGAACCAAAACTAAACTTATTTTAAATATATTGAGACATGAAGGAAGGTTTGTGTTGTAATTTAAAGCAGGAACAGACGAGACAACAGGCAGATATCTGACTGGAATAATAAAGTCAGAAAAAAAGAAGGAAATTAGACACAAAGATGATTTTTTTAACTTATCCGACAGTAAATTGAACAGAATTTAACCCTTTCCTGATAACTATAGACCAATAAACTCACTGACTCAATGATATTATGACCAAAACTAAACTTATACAGTTGGACAGTTGGAAAAAAAACTACAGGCTGATATCTGACTGGAATAATAAAGTCAGAAAAATGACTCATAAAAAAAAAAGGAAATTAAAAACTGGACATTAAATTCATTTCTGCTGGGAATTATAAAACTATGAGAGAGTTTAAATGAACTCTAAACTCTAAATGACTTCCTCAGCTCCTCAGCCTGTTACAAAGTGTCTGTAGTTGTGTTTAGTGTCTCCTCTGATTCGGTTTGTGGCGCTCGCTGCTCGCTGCTCGCCGTCGTGTGTTTGGGTCGCCATGACGCCGACTATCAGCTGTTCCTCACTTCTTCCTCTCTGCTTTATCTCTGCTGCAGACCTGACGCATCATTTCCTCTGTGACTCCGCCGATCACACAACAATACACACTACACTACACACACACACACACACAACACTACACACAACACTACTTTCAATACTACACACACAACACTACACACTACTACACACACACACACACAGACACACACAATACTACACACACACTACTACACACAACACTACACACAACACTACACACACACACAACACTACACACAACACTACACTCAACACTACACACAACACACAACACTACTCTCAATACTACACACACAACACAACACTACACTACACACAACACCACACACACACACACTCAACACTACACACAACACTATACACACACACACACAACACTACACACACACACACACTCAACACTACACACACACACTCAACACTACACAACACTACACACTACACTATTCTCAATACTACACACAACACTACACACTCAACACTACACACACACTACACTACACACAACACTACACACAACACTACACACACACTACACTACACACAACACTACACACACACTACACTACACACAACACTACACACAACACTACACACTACACTATTCTCAATACTACACACAACACTACACACTCAACACTACACACACACTACACACACACTACACTACACACAACACTACACACAACACTACATTCAACTCTACACACAACACTACACACACACACACTACACACAATACTACATTCAACACTACACACAACAGAACACTACACACTACACTACACACAACCATATGCACAACACTACACTCAACACTACACACACACAACACTACACTACACTCAACACTACACACAACACTACACACAACACTACGCACAACACTACGCACACACACAACACACTACACTACACTCTACACTACTCTCAACACACAATACTAGACAAAACACTACTACACACAACACTACTACACACACACAACACTACACACACACACACACAACACTACACTACACTCAACACTACACACAACACTACTACACACACACACACACACACACACAGACACACACACAACACTACACACTACACAACACTACATTCAACTTTACACACAACACTACTACACACACACACAACACTACACTCAACACTACACACAAACACACACACAAACACACACACACACACACACACACACACACACACACACACACACACACACACACGAGGTATAAACGTGTGAGAGGTATTAGAGCGAGGTGGGGGGGGGGGCAACACTTCTTACATCACCACAAGACTCGAGGATTAACCTTAATCGCTGAACACTTCAACACTGCCCAGCTAATTCAACAAAACACACACACACACACACACACACAGAGAAACACACACACACACACACACACACACGCAGAGAAACACACACACACACACACATAGAAAAACACACACACACACACATACAGAGAGAAACACACACTTACACGCACACTGAGAAACACACACACACACTCAGAGAAACACACATACACACACAGAACCACACACAGAAACACACACACACGCACATAGAGAAACACACACACACACACACACACACAAACAGAGACAGAGGCACACACACACAGAGAAACACACACTTACACGCACACACATACACACACACACACACACAGAGACACACACACACACACACACACACACAGAAACAGACACACACACACACACACAGAGACACACACACACACACACACACACACACACAGAAACACACACACACACACACACACACACACACACACACACACACACACACACACACACACACACACACTCAGAGGTCAGAATCAGAGGCGAGTTCCTCTGAGCTCCGTCTCATTAGTAGGATCACCTGAACTGGCTAAAAAAATACCGAGTCGGCTCTTTCTTCCTCCTCCATCACCATCATCATCATCTTCATCACCATCATCATCATCATCATCATCATCATCCTCATCATCACAAACCGCTTTAAATGTAGCTTAAAGACTTTGGGATTCATGAGAAAGTATATATCATTGTGTTCCTCTTTGTGTGCCTACATTTCCCATAATGCATTTCAGCCGAGTAGCAGCTAATATAGCAGAGCTGGAGCTTCAGATGTCTACTAACTTCAGACTTCCCCTTTAACCCTCCTTCCTGTCGTCCTCTCGGGTCAAATTGACCCCGTCTCCCCTTCTTTCCTCACTTCCTTCTTTCCTTCCTCCATCCCCTTTTCTTCCTTCCTTCCTCCCTTCCTCCTCCTCTCTTTCTTTCATCCCTCCTACTTTCCTTCCTTCTTTCCTCTGTAATTCTTTCCTTCCTTCCTCTTTTCCTTTCTACCTCCCTCCCTCCTTCCTTCCTTCTTTCCTCCTTCCTACCGTCCTTCCTTCTTTCCTCCCTTCCTCTTTTCCTTTCTACCTCCCTCCCTCCTACTATCCTTCCTTCCTTCCTTCTTTCCTCCGTCCTTCTTCCCTTCCTTCTTCCCTTCATCCTTCCTCCCTTTCCTTCCTCCCTTCCTTCTTCCCTCCATCCTTCCTTCTTTCCTTTCCTTCCTTCCTTCTTCCAGAGCCTCATTTTAAGTTACAAAAAAAGGGGAAAAAAAGCTTTTATTTTGAAATACGCTTCCATAAAGAGAGGGCTTTTTTTAAATTCTGCTGTTTTATTCTACTTTAGTTTCCAATTTGAGGCTTTTAATTGCATTTAAATGTCTTTTTAATATGTTTTTATGCCTCCTTCCAAAATAAAAGTAGCTTGGCCTCCTGTCAGACATATTTTAACTGTGCTGCTGCTGCTGCTGCTGCCTTCTCTCTGTTCCCATTGCTGTTATCTTTGAGGAAGTACACACTTGACCGTGTTTCATCAGGTCAACAGCGGTTGCCGGGGTCAACATGAGGTCTCGTTAAAAAAAAAAAAAAAAAAAAAAAAAAGAAGAAGTTAATTAAAAACACAAGAGAAATAAATGGAGTGTGTGGCAGCGGAGGAATGTATTAAAATAACTAACTACATTTATTTAAAGCTTCTGCTACTTCACTGCTGTCCAAACAGCCAGATAGAAACAAGCTGCTGTTCAATCGGAGCTGAATCAATAAAGTTTAAAAAAAAAAAGAAAAAAAAAGAAAAGAAGAAGAAGAAGAAGAAAAAAAAGTGGCATTATTAAAAAGTTTCTTATTGAAGGGTCATGTGAGACAGGATGACTCGACTGTGTTGCATTATACATACGCTGACCTTTACTGGTGGAAGAGCGCCAGAGAGTGTGTGTGTGTGTGTGTGTGTGTGTGTGTGTGTGTGTGTGTGTGTGATTCCCATACAACATCAGGATTAGCAAACAATGTTAAGTATTCTCCTGATCTTCTTGCTCTGCTGTCTGACAGTGATTACAGACTGCAGAGCCTCAATTTTAAGCAGCAAAAAGAAAAAGAAAGAAAAAAGAAAAAAAAAGGCTTTTATTGTGAAATGCCATGTCATAAAGTGAGGTTTTTTTTTTTAGCTTTGACATTTGTTTGTTTGTTGGTTTATTTGACCGTAGTTTGCTCTGCTATCTGACGCTGATTACAGACTGCAGAGCCTCAATTTAAGCTGCAAAAAAACCCCAAAAATATAATTTTATTTTGAAATGTGCTTTGATAAAGTGAGTTTTTTAATTTTTTTTTTAGCTTTTTACATTTCTGTTTGTTTGTTGGTTTGTTCGACTGCAGTTTGCTGCTCTGCTCTCTGATGGTGTTCACAGACTGTAGAGCCTCATTATTAGCTAAAAAACACACTAAAGAAAATGCTTTTATTTTGAAATATGATAATAGAATGCAGGGCCTCATTTTTTTAGCTGCAAAAAAACAAAATAAAACACTTTTATTTTGAAACATGATAATAGAATGCAGAGCCTCATTATTTAGCTGCAAAAGAAAAGCAAAATAAAACACTTTTATTTTGAAAAGTGAATTTATAAAGTGAGTGTTTTCAGCTTTAGCATTTTTATTTGTTTGTCCATAGTTTGCTCTACTGTCTGACGGTGATTACAGACTGCAGAGCCTCATTTTTAGCTGCAAAAAAGCACTTTTATTTTGAAATGTGATATCATAAAGTGACTTTTTTTTAGCTTTAACATATGTTTGTTTGTCTGTAGTTTGCTCTGCTGTCTGACGGTGATTACAGACTGTAGAGGCTCATTTCAAGTTACAAAAAAAAGGAAAAAAGAAAGGCTTTTATTTTGAAATACGCTTCCATAAAGTGAGTTTTTACAGCTTTAATATCTGTTCCTTTGTCGCTTTATTTGACCGTATTTTGCTTTGCAGTTTGACGGTGATTACAGATTGTAGAGACGCATTTTATAGCTGCAAAAAAGCACTTTTATTTTGAAATGTGATATCATAAAGTGAGGTTTTTTTAGCTTTAACATATGTTTGTTTGTCTGTAGTTTGCTCTGCTGTCTGACGGTGATTACAGACTGTAGAGGCTCATTTCAAGTTACAAAAAAAGGAAAAAAGAAAGGCTTTTATTTTGAAATACGCTTCCAAAAAGTGAGTTTTTTCAGATTTGAACTCTGTTTATATGTTGCTTTATATGACCATAGCTGCAAAAAGCACTTTTATTTTGAAATGTGATATAATAGTGATTTTTTTTAGCTTTAACATCTGTTTGTTTGTCCATAGTTTGCTCTGCTGCTTTTATTGTGTAATTTATTGTAACTGACACGTCTGTTTTTAAAAATGTGTTTCATTATTTTAAAGACTGCCGACTCACAGTCACCAGCATATCAACAGTAATGTTTATTAATAAAATAAACTAATAAAATATAACACTTGTATCAATAAATCTATAAAATGCCGAGCAGCTTTGTTAACATTTCCTCCCTTTATACAAATAAAGTTTTCATTTCTTTGTTGCATTATCTCTGCATGTCTCAGGTGTGTTTATTCAGACGTGTCATCATTTGGCAGATTCGCTGGACTGGATGTTATTTTATGGTCACGGTTGGATTTTATTGTGTGTCCTGGTTCGAAGGAATTGCTGCACAGAAAAACAAGCTGAGTGAACAAATAAAAAGAACAAGAACATGTTCGCTGTTTAAAAAAGACTAAAAAATCCACTAAATGAAAAGTATAAAAGCATATTCATCTCATTCAGGGAGGAACAACCTTGTACTCAGAGAGGTTTCATTCAATTTGACATTTTCAATCCGCTCAAAAATCATGTGTTTCTTCTTCTTATTCTCTATTCTGTGAAGTTTATTTTGAAAATCTCTCTAAGCTCACCATAAATCTCACTAATTTGGAACCAATCGTGGTCCAATATTCAACTTAAACAAGTAGAAAGTAGAAACTTGAAGGAAAGAAGGAAGGAAAAGAAGACAGGGGGGAAGGGGGGAAGGAAGGAAGGAAGGAAGGAAGGAAGGATAGAAAGATGGCAGGAAGGGAAGATGGAAGGAAGGACGGAAGGAAGGAAGGATAGAAAGATGGCAGGAAGGGAAGATGGAAGGAAGGAAGGGAAGAAGGGCAGATGGAAGGGAGGAAGGGAGGAAGGAAGGAAGGAAGGGAGGAAGGAAGGAAGGAAAGAAGGATAGAAAGATGGAAGGAAGGGCAGATAGAAGGAAGGAAGGAAGGACAGACGGAAGGAAGGACAGACGGACAGACGGAAGGAAGGAAGGACGGACAGACGGAAGGGAGGAAGAAGGAAACTGGGTCAGATTGGACCTCTCGGCGGGCCGCTTCTTGCCCACGGGCCACATGTTTGACACCCCTGCTTTAAAGCAAAAGCCTTTAACACCTTCCTACATTCACACGCTTCCTTTACTGCTGTGAGATCGTGTTACCAGCCGACTTATTACAGCTTATTTACAAAAGAAAAGAAAGAAAGAAGGGAGCGAGAAAAACAAAAAAAAGACACAAAATGAGCCGCAAGCCCTTTTCACTTTTTGGCAGGTACGAGTCTTTCATCACACGCTCGACTTCTGTTTACAAAACTTAAAACAAATGACAGAGCGGATGTCTCGTCCTGGAGCGCCTCCGACTGTTTGCACAAGCTCCTCCACTAAAGCCCAACTGTACACAACAAGCAACTCGGCTCCGAATTAACACCTCCAGAGAAGAAGAAGAAGAAGAAGAAGAAGAAGAAGAAGAAGAAGAAGAAGAAGAAGAAGAAGAAGAAGAAGAAGAAGAAGAAGAAGAAGAAGAAGAAGAAGAAGGAGAAGGAGGAGGGGAAGGAGGAGAAGGAGGAAGAAGAAGAAGAAAAAGAAGAAGAAAAAGAAGAAGAAGAAGAAGAAGAAGAAGAAGAAGAAGAAGAAGAAGAAGAAGAAGAAGAAGAAGAAGAAGAAGAAGAAGAAGAAGAAGAAGAAGAAGAAGAAGAAGAAGAAGAAGAAGAAGAAGAAGAGAGAAAACACACAACAAGCAACTTGGCTCCGAATTAACACCTCCAGAAGAAGAAGAAGAAGAAGAAGAAGAAGAAGAAGAAGAAGAAGAGAAAACACACAACAAGCAACTCGGCTCCGAATTAACACCTCCAGAGAAGAAGAAGAAGAAGAAGAAGAAGAAGAAGAAGAGAGAAAACACACAACAAGCAACTCAGCTCCAAATTAACACCTCCAGAGAAGAAGCAGAAGAAGCAGAAGAAGCAGAAGCAGAAGCAGCAGAAGAAGCAGAAGAAGAAGAAGAAGAAGAAGAAGAAGAAGAAGAAGAAGAAGAAGAAGAAGAGAGAAAACACACAACAAGCAACTCAGCTCCAAATTAACACCTCCAGAGAAGAAGCAGAAGAAGCAGAAGAAGCAGAAGCAGAAGAAGCAGAAGAAGCAGAAGAAGCAGAAGAAGAAGAAGAAGAAGAAGAAGAAAGAAGAAGAAGAGAGAAAACACACAACAAGCAACTCGGCTCCGAATTAACACCTCCAGAGAAGAAGAAGAAGAAGAAGAAGAGAGAAAACACACAACAAGCTGAGAGAGAGAGGCGGGGCGCCGTCTGGAGAACAGGAAGTGTGATTTATACATGTTGATTAAGACTTAATTGAGCTGGCTGGACACACAGGACGTGACAGTAAAGAGCATATGGAGAGTAGCTGCAGGCCTGCTGGCTCCGATCCATCCAGCTTTATCACATTCACCTGAACGTCCAGCAGAGAGGTTAAATGTAATGTAATAATAACTGTGTGTGTGTGTGTGTGTGTGTGTGTGTGTGTGTGTGTGTGTGTGTGTGTGTGTGTGTGTGTGTGTGTGTGTGTGTGCTGCACCAAATACATCAGGAACCTTCCTATTCACGACCCATCTCTCTCTCTCAAGGATGGAAGGAAGGAAGGAAGGATAAGAGAGAGGGAGGAAGGAGGGAAGGAAGGAAGGAAGGAAGGAAGGAAGGAAGGAAGAGAAAAGGAAGGAAGAGAGGACGAAGGAAGGAAATGAGGGAGGGAGGGAAAAATAAGGAAGGAAATGAGGGAGGGAGGAAAGAAGGAAGGAGGGAGGGAGGGAAGGAAGGGAGGAAGATAGGAAGGAAGGAAGGAATGTCGGAAGGAAGGATAGAAAGATGGAAGGAAGGAAGGAAGGAAGGAAGGAAGGAAGGAAGGAAGGAAAAGAAGACAGGGGGAGGGAAGGAAGGAAGGAAAAGAAGACAGGGGGAGGGAAGGAAGGAAGGAAGGAAGGAAGGACAGAAGGATGGAAGGGAGAATGGAAGGAAGGGAGAAAGAAAGGAAGGACAGAAGGAAGGAAGGGAGAAAGGAAGGAAGGACAGAAGGAAGGAAGGAAGGAAGGAAGGAAGGAAGGAAGGAATGAAGGGAGGAAAGAAGGAACAGTCAAAACAGACGGGGTCAATTTGACCCGGGAGGACGACGCGAAGGTTTAATAGACTCATTTAAGCAAGTTGAATTATTTGGTACAAAGTTTTTATGGTTACACCACTTAGACATTTTTACCATAATCCTCTAATATATTCTCTCTAAATGAATTAAAAGCAGAAATTTGATGCTGGAGCCACAAAAAAAGAATGTGTGAAGTTATTCATACGTTTATTTTCACATTTTAACCCTTTAAATTTAAACTAAACCAACATGGACACTAAATATTCCAGTTTGTGCCTTTATTCTGAAAAACACAATATTCCAACTAAGCTGATTACACGGCATTACCCCGCGGTGTAAAAAGGTGCGCTGTGTTTTCCCAGCCGTCCCTGAACATCACTCCTCTCTCTCCTCTGTCTGCCTTCCTGCTCCAGCATATGTCAATTTGCCTGCGCAGGGGTTAGGGTTACACAACAGGCCCGTCATGCATCTCTATCCAGCCTCGTCCGTCTGTTTACAACGACCAGAGCTGACAGACAACAGACAAGAGCCTCTGTGTGTGTGTGTGTGTGTGTGTGTGTGTGTGTGTGTGTGTGTGTGTGAATCCTCCAGCTCCAAAAAACCCAGAATAATATGAGCATGTCCTAATCAGAAAATACTACATTTGGAATAAAGCCTAATTCAGAATATCCTGTTTATATGACCCAGGACCAAATGTGGAATATTGTTAATATTCAGGATAACAGAGGACGGATAAATGTGCTCTCTGTCTGAGAGAAACTCCGTCAATTGAAAGCTCACATTTGGATACTAACTCTCTCTCTCTCACACACACACACACACACACACACACACACACACACACACACACACACACACACACACACACACACACACACACACACACACACACACACACACACACACACACACACACACACACACACACACACACACACACAGGTTGCCAAATTCTAGGGAATGGGGGGGGGGGGGGCACGGGGTTGAGTTTGGGTCAGAGGAAAAAAAAGAAGAGGGAAATGGGCAACAAAGTGAAAAGGCGACATCTGTGTGTGTAGAGAAGAGAAACAGTGAGTCAGGAAAGTACTGTAGTACTATAATATAGTACTATAGTACTGTAGTAGTATCATAACATAGTATAGTACTGTAGTAGTATAATTATATAGTACTGTAGTAGTATAGTAGTATAGTGTAGTAGTATAGTACTGTAGTAGTATAACTGTATAGTACTGTAGTAGTAAAGTAGTATAGTACTGTAGTAGTATAGTAGTATAGTACTGTAGTAGTATAACAGTATAGTACTGTAGTAGTATAGTACTGTAGTAGTATAGTAGTATAGTACTGTAGTAGTATAGTAGTATAGTACTGTAGTAGTATAACAGTATAGTACTGTAGTAGTATAACAGTATAGTACTGTAGTAGTATAACAGTGTAGTACTGTAGTAGTATAACAGTATAGTACTGTAGTAGTATAGTAGTATAGTACTGTAGTAGTATAGTAGTATAGTACTGTAGTAGTATAGTAGTATAAAAGTACAGTACTGTAGTACTGTAGTAGTACAACAGTATAGTACTATAACAGTACAGTACTGTAGTAGTATAACAGTATAGTATAGTACTGTAGTAGTATATATAATAGTAGCAGCAGTTTGAGGTGTAGTACTGTGTATATAACAGTGTAGTACTGTAGTATATAGTAGTACTGTAGTAGTATAACAGTATAGTACAGTAGTAGTATAACAGAGTAGTACTGTAGTAGTATAACAGAGTAGTACTGTAGTAGTATAACAGTGTAGTACTGTAGTAGTATAACAGTGTAGTACTGTAGTAGTATAACAGTATAGTACTGTAGTAGTATAACAGAGTAGTACTGTAGTAGTATAACAGTATAGTACTGTAGTAGTATAACAGTATAGTACTGTAGTATATAGTAGTACTGTGTACTGTAGTAGTATAATAGTATAGTACTGTGTATATAAGTACTATAGTAGTATATATACTAGTAGCAGCAGTTTGAGGTGTAGTACTGTAGTATATAGTAGTACTGTGTAAAGTACTGTAGTAGTAGTATATATATATACTAGTAGCAGCAGTATGAGTCTCAGTCACGGTTAAATTGTAAACTAATGAAGTGAAGTGAGTTTATTTTAGTGGGATTACTTTGATCACTTTATTGGTTTATGGATATAAAATATATCCAAGAAAATATTTCAGCATTAAGTGAGATTTAAAGGTTGACAGCGCTGATCTCTGGGAGTCTGAACCAGAGAAACGCTCCATCGACTCTTTACTCATCCTAAAAACACACACGCTGGTATCAGCCCAAACTCAAAGTTATAAAAACATGTTTACTACACTGTGAGCGTTGTGTCCAGATAGAGACTGAAGACGAGCTCACAGTTCAGTCACAGCTACACCTACTTTATTCCTACGTGAGTAAACCAACCCTCTCTTTTATTAGAATGGGACCCAATCAGAGAACATGAACCAGGTCTGACATCATCCAACAAGACGCTGTGTTGGCCAATCACATACCAGCTCACACTCCTGGTAGATTAACACCAACAAACTGTTTCTGTTGTTCACGCCAAAATGATCACGACAGGTTAAACTGTTGCCGCTGTGGGAACAGTGTTTGAAAGCCTCATAAATCGGGTCAGCTAGCTTGGAGAGCTGCTGAATATTTCACGAGGACATGCTGTAGAGGTATAACTACATTCAGCGCACACTAATACTACTACAGTCTACAGTTAGTCAGTTAGCTGAGTTAACCGCCAAGTTAGCCACCAAGTTAGCCACCAAGTTAGCCGCTGAGCTAGCCGCCGAGTTAGCCGCCAAGCTAGCCACCAACTTAGCCACCGAGGTAGCCACCAATTTAGCCACCGAGGTAGCAGTCGAGTTAGCCGCCGAGCTAGCAGCTGAGTTAGCAGCAGAAAGCTCTCAGATGTAGCGTCCATGTTTCTGGTAGAGGTGGTGACAGTTGATTGACAGGTGACACTTGGTAGGGGGCGGGGCTTCAGCGGATTCGGAGGCCACGCCCACACAGCGTTTAGGAGCAGAGAAAGAGGCTGATTTTTACACAACTTTGAAGCATAATTTCATATATTTGGCGATTTTTTTAATCATTCAAATTTGGCAGGGTGGTTAACAACACACTTTTCTGTGGTATGTCAAACTCAGAACACATATTTATTCTGACTTTACACATTTCACCATCCAGAACAATGTCCAAACACAACCTGGTGATAAATATTAATGAATAAATGAGTCTTTGTCATATGTTTCTGCTGTATTCCAGTATCATAGCAGTATTATATATACGCAGTAGACTGTATAGTGTTGGCTGGTTTCCTCCTCTTCCTCCTCTTCCTCCTCTTCTTCCTCTGAGACTAACACTGCTTCACATTTACCATCAAACCAAACCCTTATACGACACGTTCATCCCCTCCGGAGGTGACGATCTGAGAGTCTGTCTGAGTCTGAGTGTGAAACATGAATCTTTCTAACCACAGCAACAAAGTTATATATATATATAATAAAAACATAAAAAAAGAAGAGGTTTCACACAGGTTTGATACTGCTGAGTTTAAAGAGTGAACACAGCTGGGTGGTGACACGGCTGACACGCTGCTTCATGCTGGAGATTAATAACAGCGCACAGAGCATCACAAACTCAGACTCACTTTATACTCTTAAACTTTTCTCACTTTACAACCTGGTGACAAACTCCAGAAGTTTCCATATGAAGCACAACACAAGGAGGAGTAGGTTTCTGCACATGCTCAGTAGCGTCTCAGACTCTCCGGACTGAAAACATGATGGCTGTTATGAGTCTGTGGAGCCGTTTCTAAACTAACATGATCCCAACAGGCCTGTCACAATAAATATCAATATGATTATCCGTATCATCATGTTTATATATGGACTTATCGTATTATACATGGACATGACCTTTGACCTCAGTATCGCCACACTTCATATTAGCAGCTAAGAGGCTATTCATGTCACATCAGTGGTAGAAAATCATCTTTAAATGACAATAATATCATTTATCCTGATTATTTCTGAGACAATATATTATCCAACAGAAGTTTTTTGCTAAAGGCTAACAAAGCTAAGGGCTGCCTCCTTCTCCTTCTCCAGCTCGTGGTAGTAAAACAGAGAAAGTGAAGCCGTAGTGTTGGCAAAGCATCACTGTAGGCTTCCCTCTCGCATCAAACACGACCAACGCAACAGGAACTCATAGCTCAACTCATCTCTGCTTCTTCACAACTTCACAACAGCAACAGGTGTAAACAGCTAACCATGCTAACGGGAAAAACCAAAGCTGTATATCTAGACCTGTCACAATAATTATGTTGTTGACTTATACAATACAACTTATCATGTCTATGTATCGACTTATCTTCTAGCAGCTAAGAGGCTATTCATGTCACATCAGTGGTATAAAATCATCTTTAAACAACAATAATATCATTTATCGTGATTATTTCTGAGACAATCTATCATCCAACAGAAGTAGTTATCATGACAGGTCTGCTGCTGGTTAATCTTTCTGTTTTTGGTCTTTATAATGTCAGAAAATGTGTTTACCAAAGTCAAAGATGTAACATAAAACATCCACAACCCAAAGATAGTCAGTTTACTGTCATAAAGGATTAAACTGGTAAATATTCACATTACATTTAGACTTTTTTCCTCCATAAAAAAATAGTTGATTGATCATTTTTATGACCTCAGTATTGCTACACTTCACATTAGCAGCTAAGAGGCTATTCATGTCACATCAGTGGTAGAAAATCATCTTTAAATGACAATAATATCATTTATCGTGATTATTTCTGAGACAATATATCGTCCAATAAAAGTAGTTATAGTGACCAATCTAGTTTTTGGGCAACAATGGATAAATAAGATTTGAACACACACACACACACACACACACACACACATTACTTATAGCCTACTAGATGTGTTCATTGTTAGTTTGCTCACAATAAGCTCTGTGCTCTAACATACGACTGGACTGTGTTTTGCTTAATGTGTGAAATAACGACCGATGTGTCACCTGGATACTCAGTGTTAGTGTTTATAATGTGAATTCCTGGATATTAAATGTTGGTCTGTAATTCTCTGTAGAGGTTTCATGACCTGAAGCAGCACCATAGGATGTGATTTACCTTCAATCTGCATAAAACATGAGCTCATAAATACAGCAGGGAGAAAAGCTTTCCAGTCATCTCGTCTCTTGGGGGATGTTTGATTGAAAAAGAGATAAAGTTATTTTACTTTTTGATTAACTACTTTAATTATCTATTCACTCCCCCTCCGGCTCTTTCACCCGTTTGTCTGATTAATTGTTGTTACAGGAAGCTTTAACTGAGTGCTCTCTCTTTCCTTTATGCCTCCCCGCTGCATTAAGAGCTGTGTCTTCTCTGCAGCTGAAGTCGGATGACGAGGCTGCGGACCTCACATGCCGGGTCAGCAGAAACGACGCCTCCACACGCTCCTCCGACAGTCTCAGGACCGTGACGTGGGAGTGCAGGTGCAGACGGGGGCAGAGGACGGGGGCAAGACGTCTGCTCCGTGTTTTTTTTAACGTAAGATAAATGTGTTATGAGATGAATTTAAGGTTTTTATTCCAAGCAAACAGGAGCACAGCTGATGTCAGTCTTCAGACGACAGATTGGTTGGAACAAAAACCTGCAGACAGACGGACTTTTTTTTTTTTTTTTTTTTTTACGAAAGAGTGAAGTCGCTGTAAACGCCAACCCTGAGCTGGATATTAGCCCAAAAATGGTGCCAACTCAGTCTGATAAGGATTACAGCAAATACGCCACAATAAAAGTCTCTATTTTCCAGGTTTGCTTCAGTGTTATTTTGCCCACTCTGCACATGCTCAGTAGTGTTTCTCCTGCTCGGCCCACAGTCTTTACATTGTGATGACGTCACAGATTTTTTTTTTTTTTAATAAATCACTTTTCTGGGCTCGAGGAAAGTTTTACAAATATAAAACCATGGACAGAAAACCATGGAAGGAAGGGGAATGGAGGAAGGAAAGAAAGAAGGCAGGAAAGAGAGAGGAAGGAAAGAAAGAGAGAAGGAAGGAGAAAGGAAGGGAGGACAGAGGAAATAAGGAAGAAGGAAGAAAGGAAAGGAAAGGAAAGGAAAGGAGAGAAAGGAAAGGGAGAAAGAGAGAAGGAGGGAGGAAGGAAGGACAAACAGAAGGAAGGGAGGAAGGAGTCTGCTCGGCCCACAGTCTTTACATTGTGATGACGTCACCGACTTTTAAAAAAAAGAAATCACTTTTCTGGGCTTGAGGAAAGTTTCACAAATATAAAACCATGGAAGGAAGGGGGATGGAGGAAGGAAAGAGAGAGGAAGGAAAGAAAGAGAGAAGGAAAGAGGAAGGAAGGACAGACGGAAGGGAGGAAAGGAAAGAAGGAAGGAAAGGAAGGAAGGACGGAGGAATTAAGGAAGAAGGAAGAAAGGAAAGGAAAGGAGAGAAAGGAAAGGAAGAAGGAAGAAAGAGAGAAGGAGGGAGGAAGGAAGGACAGACAGAAGGAAGGGAGGAAGGAAGGAAGGGAGGAAAAGAAAGAAGGGAGGACAGGAAGGAAGGACGGAGGAAATAAGGAGGAAGGGAGGAAGGAAGGATAGAAAGATGGAAGGAAGGAAGGAAGGAAGGAAGGAAAAGAAGACAGGGGGGAAGAAGGAAGGAAGGAAGGAAGGAAAAGATGACAGAGGGAGGGAAGGAAGGAAGGAAGGAAGGAAGGAAGGAAGGAGAAGAACCCTAACCCTATTGTTTCATATATTAGTCTATCGTAGCTGTCTGTATATTTTATTAAAGTTCATATTTTTAAATTACACTTTTTTTTTTTGGTGGCAAAAAAACACCAAGATCAGGGCCGTAACTGAAAACTGTTCACGTCGCTTTATTTTGAAGGAGCACCAGCAGTCAGTGAGTCAGTGAGAATGATCTGCCTGCAGTAGTCGTTATGTATTATATATATATATATTTATTTATTTATTTATTGTATTGCATGGTCGCTGCGTTACTGGTCTCTAACTGGGACCAGCTGGACTGAGATTCCTTTGATGTGAGGATGGTGTGAATCATGATGGATGGATAAAGGACGGAGGCGTGGACAGTCTGTTGACATGCACACACATCCTGGCCTCTAGGAGAAACACGGCATTCTGGGTAAAGATGGGGATGGGGATGGGGATGGGGAGGGAGGTAAAAAAAAAAAAAAAAGAATATAAAGAGAAAGATTGTCTCGACTGTTTCCATTTATCTCTCTTCTTTAAAAACCGCCCGTCCTCTCTATTCACCCCCCCCTCCTCCCTCCCTCCATCCCTCCCTCCCTCCCTCCCTCCTCCTAACTCTCCTTTTCTCATCACCTATTTTATTCCTCCCTTTTAATCAATTTCATTTCTCTCCCGTCGACAAAGCGAATGCAGCAGTTTCTGGTCGGGTTCCCATGGCAACCGCAGTTGCTAGGCAACGCACAACTCTCCATCATCCATTCCAGAAGTCTGACAGATGGAGAGGAAGAATGCCAAGGCGAGAGTGAGAGAAAAGAAAAGAGGAGAGAGAGAGAGAAAGAGAAAGAGAGAGAAAGGGAGAGAGAAAGAGAAAGAGAGAGAAAGGGAGAGAGAAGAGAGAGAGAGAGAGAGAGAGAGAGAGAGAGAGAGAGAGAGATGAGGGGAGAGAGATAGAGAGAGAGATGAGGGGGGACAGAGAAAGAGAGAGAGATGGGAAAGAGAGAGAGACAGAGAGAGATGAGGAGAGAGAGAGAGAGAGAGAGAGAGAGAGATGAGGGGAGAGAGATAGAGAGAGAGATGAGGGGGGACAGAGAAAGAGAGAGAGATGGGAAAGAGAGAGAGACAGAGAGAGGAGAGAGAGAGAGAGAGAGAGAGAGAGAGAGAGAGAGAGAGAGACAGAGAGAGAGAGACGGAGAGAGAGAGAGAAAGATGAGGGAGGAGAGAGAGAGATGAGGGGAGAGATGAGGAAAAGAGTGAAAACAGGAGGAAGAAGAAGAGGAGGAGGAGGAGCTGTGTGGCAGGGAGGTGATGATGATGATGATGGTAGTGATGATGATGAAGAGGATGATGATGCAATTCAAATAATATAAATATAAAAAGCCAGAGTGGATCCATTAATGTGGCCAATGATTGGTGTAATCCTGCGTTGTTTATTAGCAGATGGTGTTTCTGCCGTGGACCTGCTGACTCACTCATCACATTAACATCTGATCCCTGTGTTCATGGAAATCAGCTCGATGCCACCGAGTGATTACAAAATAACAGCAGGGAGAGAGAGAGAGAGGGAGAGAGAGAGAGAGAGAGAGAGGGGGAGAGAGAGAGTGAGAAAGGGAGATGGGGGAGAAGGGAGAGAGAGTGAGAAAGGGAGATGAGGGAGAGGGGAGAGAGAGGGAGGGAGGAGAGAGAGAGAGAGAGAGAGAGAGAGAGAGAGGGAGAGAGGGAGGGAGAGAGGGAGAGAGAGAGAGAGAGTGAGGGAGAGAGAGAGAGAGAGAGGGAGGGAGAGAGGGAGAGAGGGAGGGAGAGAGGGAGAGAGAGAGAGAGAGAGTGAGTGAGGGGGAGAAAGGGAGAGAGGGTGAGAGAGGGGAGAGAGAGAGAGAGAGGGAGGGAGGGAGAGAGAGAGTGAGGAAGGAGAGAGGGAGAGAGAGAGAGAGAGAGAGAGAGAGGAGAGGAGAGGGAGAGAGTGAGAGGGGGAGAGAGGGGAAAAAAAGAAAGAGAAAAAGGTCAACTTATTATAAAAAGTCACATAAATCTAAATAATCCAGGACGAGCTGAGTGATTATCGACTGCTTCTACCTTCATCATCACATCTGAGTCACGTTCATTCATATTTAGAGACAAAGATAAATGTTTTAGTTGGATTTCCAGGATGTTCAAAATCACCTTCAAATCAAATTAATGCATAAATAAGATCTTTTAAAGGAGCAGTAACTCATTTTTTTCAGCCACCAGGGGGCAGCAGAACGACACAAGTTAAGTTTAAGTTAGCATTTTGTATATGATCACTTTTTTTACTTTAAACTTCCTGTCGTCCTCCCGGGTCAAATTGACCCCGTTTGTTTTGACTGTTCCTTCTTTCCTCCCTCCTTCTCTCTATCTTTCCTTCCTCTCTCTTTCCTCCCTTCCTTCTTTCCTTCCTCCATCCCCCATTCTTCCTTCCTTCCTCCCACCCTCTCCTTTTTTCCTCCCTCCCTCCTCTTTTCCTCTGTCCTACCTTCCTTCCTCCTTCTCTCTTGTTTTCCTTCCTCTCTTTCCTTCCTCCATCCCCCTTTCTTCCTCCCTTCCTTCTTCCCTTCCTCTTTTCCTTTCTCCCTCCCTCCCTCCTTCCTTATTTACTCCATCCTTCCTTCCTTTCCTCCCTTCCTTCTGTCCTTCCTCCCTCCCTCCTTCTTTCCTTCCCTCCTTCCTCCCTTCCTTCTTTCCTCTGTCCTTCCTTCATCCCTTCCTCTTTCCCTTTCTCCCTCCTTCCTTCTTTCCTCTGTCCTTCCTTCTTCCCTTCCTCTTTTCCCTTCTCCCTCCCTCCCTCCTTCCTTATTTACTCCATCCTTCCTTCCTTTCCTCCCTTCCTTCTGTCCTTCCTCCCTCCCTCCTTCTTCCTTCCTTCCTTCCTCCATCCCCCTTTCTTCCATCCTTCTGTCCTTCCTTCCTTCCTTCTTTCCTCTGTCCTTCCTTCCCGTCCTTCCTTCCTTCCTTCTTTCCTCTGTCCTTCCTTCCCGTCCTTCCTTCCTTCCTTTCCTTCCTTCCTCCCTTCCTTGAGATAAATGAGTGTTTCTAAATGTATATGATGAATCTATATCTATCAGGCTCTTGTTTCTTCACTCATCCAGCATTTAGAAATCACATTTCTGGCATGAGGACAAGTCTCAGTCCAACATTCAGCCTCCTTCCTCTGAGCTCTCCTCTCTTCCTACTGCTGAGAAATAAAAGACACATCTTCGTCTCTCTGGCTGCTAAATGCTTCCTTTTCTTTGGCAGCTCGACTCTGAACGTCTATCAGCTGTTTGCTGCCGAGCCGGCCGAGAAACAAACAGCTGCTGGAGTTCAAGTTAAAAACCTCTTTCCTTCCTTATTTCCTCCTTCCTTCCTTCCTTCTTTCCTTTCCTCGCTTCCTCTGTCCTTCCTCCCTCCCTCCCTCCCCCTTCCTTATTTCCTCTGTCCTTCCTTCCTTTTTTCCTTTCTCCACCCTTCCTTCATCTCTTCCGTCTGTCCTTCCTTCCTCCATCCCCCTTCCTTATTTCCTCTGTCCTTCCTTCCTTCATCTCTTCCGTCTGTCCTTCCTCCCTCCATCCCCCTTTCTTCCTTCCTTCTGTCAGTCCTTCCTCCCTCCTTACTCCCTTCCTCCATCCCCCTTTCTTCCTTCCTTCCTCCCTCCCTCCCTCCCTTCCCCCCTCCCTCCCTCCCTCCTTCCTTTCCTTCCTTCTGTCTTTCCTCCCTCCTTTCCTTCCTTCCTCCCTTCCTTCCTTCCTCCTAGACTCGAGGACAACAGGAGGGTTAAGCTACAAACGTTCAGCCTTCATTTAACAACTAAAACATTATAACGGTTACATACATTAAAATACACAGTTATATAATCCAGCCTGACCCTGATCCTGATCTGATCTGGACTCGTCTAGTCTGGTCTAGTCTGGTCTGGACTCGTCTAGTCTAGTCTAGTCTGGACTCGTCTAGTCTGGTCTGGTCTGGTCTAGTCTGGACTATCTATCAGGTGGATCATCTCAACATCTTTAATCTGAGAAACAACAAAGGCTTAAAACCTAAAAGCAGGCAGCTGAGTGTGAAACGCCTCGGGGAGTCACGGACAGTGAAGGGCGACCTCGCACATTCACTTTAATTAATTCATTAATTATTTATTAAATAAATAAACACGACTTGGCTGTAAAACATTCTTATAAACATTTAATTTATGTGTATTTAGTGACTTTATAACAGGGGTGTCAAACATGCGGCCCGTGGGCCAGAACCGGCCCGCCGAGGGGTCCAATTCGGCCCACTTTACTTCCTGTCTTCTTTCCGTCTTTCCTTCCTTCCTTCATTCCATCTATCCTTCCTTCCACTTGTCCGTCCTTCCTTCCTTTCTCCTTTCCTTCCTTCTTCCTGCCTTCCTTCCTTCCTTGCTTGCTTTCTTCCTTCCATCTGTCCTTCCTCCCATCCTCCCATCTTTCCTTCTCCTTCCTCCCATCCTCCCATCTTTCCTTCCTTCATTCCTTCCTCCCTTTCATCTTTCCTTCCTTCCACTTGTCCTTCCTTCCACTTGTCCTTCCTTCCTTCTCCTTTTCCTTCCTTCTTTCCTTCTTTCCTTCCTACCCTCCTTCCTTCCTTCTTTCCTTCCTTTTGTGCATCCATCCTTCCTTCCTTCCTTGCTTCCTTCCTTCCTTTCTATGATCCGGCCCACATTAGATCAAATTGGGAGGTTTGTGGCCCTTGAATGAAAATGAGTTTGACTCCTCTGCTTTATAACATTTATTAAATTATCCTTCACATCTGTAACATCTCATCATCACTGCATAATGTCTCTAATTTATTTTAATTATCATTTTTATACATTTTATATTTGAGTGAGCAGATTATATTACTGTATATATTTAACTCTTTCATTATTAAG
>NC_070596.1:28883156-28908247 GCF_027409825.1 Scomber japonicus | reverse complement strand
CATGGAAACGCTGGGTTTCTCAGCCGGCGAGCAGAAGGCGATATGGCACGTCCTGGCTGGTATTTACCATCTGGGAGCAGCCGGGGTCTGTAAAGGTAACGCTGGTTCATCCTCATCATCACACACACACACACACACACACACACACACACACACACACACACACACACACACACACACACACACACACACACACACACACCTTAACCACTGGCCCCAAAATGTTCCACACAGCTATTATTCCCAATTGCATGAGTCATCCCCAATTAACGGGTCCTAAGTATGACATTTGTCCTCAGAAGTAGCCTATATGACAAAGCCACACACACACACACACACACACACATCAGATTATTGTCACTTTTGGGGACATTACATAAACTTAAATTTGTTCTTATTGACGCTATTTCTATTTTCGTATCGTACGTATTGTATCATACCATATATCGTTCCACATTCGTATCGTATATCGTATCGTACGTATTGTATCGTACCCATATATCGTACCATATATCGTACCACATATCGTGACCACATATCGTACCACATATCGTATCATATATCATATTGTATCATATCGTATCGTACGTATTATATCGTTCCATATATCGCATCATATATCGTATCGTATATCGTATTGTATATTGTATCGTATATTGTATTGTATATCGTATCGTATATCGTATCGTATATCATATATCATATCGTATCGTACGTATTGCATCGTACCATATATCGTACCACATATCGTACCACATATCGTATTATATATCGTATCGTATCGTACGTATTGTATCGTACCATATATCGTACCACATATTGTACCACACATACGTACCACATATCGTATCATATATCATATCGTAGTGCATCGTATCGTATCATATATCGTATTGTATCATATCGTATCATACGTATTATATCGTACCATATATCGTTCCATATATCGCATCGTATCGTACCGTAGCGCATCGTATTGTATCGTATCGTATATCGTATCGGATATCCTATATAGTATCGTATCGTACTGTATATCATAATCGTATCGTATATCGTATTGTACCGTATATCATATATCGTATCATATATCGTATCGTATATATCGTATCCTATATATCGTATCATATATCATTTCGTAGATCGTATCGAATTGTATCTTATTAACTGCCTGAAATTTGTCCCCGAAAGTAGCCTATATGACAAAGCCACACACACACATCAGATTATTGTCACTTTTGGGGACATTACATAGACTTACATTTCTTTTTATTGATGCTCTTCTATTTTTTACTGTCCACCTGTTACTGCAATACTGTAAATAATACAAGTACTAATACTAATAAAGGAATATCATATCGTATATTAAATGATCTTATTGTAGCGTATCATCGTATCTCACTGTATCATATCGTATATTAAAGTATCGTATCGTATCTGCGTCTCTTGAAAGTCGTAGTTCATCGCTCTGTGAAACATTCAGCTCAGTTTCAGCCAGTTTTAATATGAATGAATTTGTAGTGTAAGCTTTCACTGAGCTGTAATATCATCATTATAAAACCATCAGAGGAGACACTTGAATGCTTGAACTGCTTGATTTCTTCTACTTGAAGTTAAATAGACTTCCAGGCTGAATGATCTCCAATTTAATAATCGAGTCGAGTTTTCCAACGTAAAGCTTTAGTTTTTTTTTCTACGAGGTAAACACGACTCACTCAAAGTTTTAAAACATCATTCAAGAGCAACAAAAAGGAATGCCTCCTAAAAAACACCTTATTGTTATTATTTAACTTATTTTATTTCAATTTTTTAGCATTTTCTCTCTTATGGATGCTCTTCCTGATGCACATTTGCAGCTTTTCTCCTTCTTGGCGTTTCTCTGCTGTTGTAAAAGACGCTCAAACAAACAAACAAGCCCCTCCCTCTATGACTGACCCCCTTTTTTTCCTCTTTTGCACAGTCGGCAGGAGACAGTTTGTGAACTTCGACAGCGCTCAGGTGGCCAGCAGCGTTCTGGGCTGCGAGGGAGACGATCTGCACACAGCTACCTTCAAACATCACCTCAGACAGCTGCTGCAGAGAGCCACCGGGGGCAGCAGAGAGAGGAACGCACCAGCGGAGTCAGAGGAGGGTGAGGATGATGAGGAGGAGGGAGGAGGGAGGAGGATGTGGTGGAGGAGGGAGGAAGAGGAGGAGGAGGAGGGAGGAAGAGGAGAAGGAGGAAGGGCTGGGGAGGAAGGGCTGAGGAGAAGGAGGGAGGAGGAGGAGGAGGAGGAGGGATGAAGAGGAGGCGGAGGGAGGAGGAGAAGGGAGGAAGGGCTCAGGAGGAGGAGGGAGGAAGAGGAGGAGGGAGGAAGGGTCTCAGGAGGAGGAGGGAGGAAGAGGAGGAGGAGGAGGAGGGAGTGAGGGCTGAGGAGGAGTGAGGAAGAGGAGGAGGAGGAGGGAGGAAGGGCTGAGGAGGAGAAGGGAGGAAGAGGGAGGAAGGGCTGAGGAGGGAGGAAGAGGAGGAAGAGGAGGGAGGAAGGGCTGAGGAGGAAGGGAGGAAGAGGAGGAGGAGGAAGGGAGGAGGAGGAGGAGGGAGTAAGGGCTGAGGAGGAGGAGGACGAGGAGGAGGAAGGGGGAAGAGGAGGAGGAGGAGGAGGGAGGGAGGAAGAGGAGGGAGGAGGAGGAGGGAGGAAGGGAAGAGGAGGAGGGAGGAAGAGGAGGAGGATGGAGGAAGGGCTGAGGAGGAGGAGGGAGGAGGAGGGAGAAAGGACTGAGGAGGAAGAGGGAGGAAGAAGAAAAGGAGGGAGTAAGGGCTGAGGAGGAGGAGGGAGGAAGGGTTGAGGAGGGAGGAAGGGCTGAGGAAGAGGAGGAGGGAGGAAGAGGAGGTGGAGGGGGGGAGGAAGAGGAGAAGGAGGAAGGGCTGAGAAGGAGGAGGGAGGAAGAGGAGGAGGAGGGAGGGCTGAGGAGGAGGAGGGAGGAGGAAGGACTGGGGAGGAAAACGAGGAGGAGGAGGGAGGAAGGGCTGAGGAGGAGGAGGGAGGAAGAGGAGGAGGAGGGAGGAAGGGCTGAGGAGGAGGAGGAGGGAGGAAGGGCTGAGGAGGGAGGAAGGGTTGAGGAGGGAGGAAGGGCTGAGGAAGAGGAGGAGGGAGGAAGAGGAGGTGCAGGGGGGAGGAAGAGGAGAAGGAGGAAGGGCTGAGGATGAGGAGGAAGAGGAGGAGGAGGGAAGAAGAGGAGGAGGAGGAGGGAGGAAGAGCTGAGGAGGAAGGAAGGGCTGAGGAGGAGGAGGGAGGAAGAGGGGGAGGAGGGCGAGGAGGAGGAGGAGGGAGGGAACAGGAGGGATGAAGAGGAGGAGGAGGAGGAGGTAGAAAGGACTGAGGAGGAAGAGGGAGGGAGGGAAGAGGAGGGAGGAAGGGCTGAGGAGGAGGAGGGGGGAGGAAGGGCTGAGGAGGAGAAGGGAGGAAGAGGAGGAGGAGGAGGAGGAGGGAGGAGGGGCTGAGGAGGAGGAGGGAGGAGGAAGGACTGGGGAGGAAAACGAGGAGGAGGAGGAGGTAGGAAGGGCTGAGGAGGGAGGAAGGGCTGAGGAGGGAGGAAGGGCTGAGGAAGAGGAGGAGGGAGGACGAGGAGGTGGAGGGGGGAGGAAGAGGAGAAGGAGGAAGGGCTGAGGAGGAGGAGGAGGAGGGATAAAGAGGAGGAGGAGGAGGAGGGAGAAAGAGCTGAGGAGGAAGGGCTGAGGAAGAGGAGGAGGAGGGAGGAAGGGAAGAGGAGGAGGGAGGAAGGGCTGAGGAGGAGGAGGAGGAGGAGGGAGGATGAGGAGGAAGAGGAGGAGGGAGAAAGGACTGAGGAGGAAGAGGGAGGAAGAAGAGAAGGAGGGAGGAAGGGCTGAGGAGGAGGAGGAGGGAGAAAGGAGGAGGAGGAGGAGGGAGGATGAGGAGGAGGAGGAGGGAGGAAGAGGGGGAGGAGGGCGATGAGGAGGAGAAGGGTGGAAGGGCTGAGGAGGAGGAGGAGGGAGGATGAGGAGGAAGAGGAGGAGGAGGAGGGTGGAAGGGCTGAGGAGGAGGAGGGAGGAAGGGCTGAGGAAGAGGAGGAGGGAGGAAGAGGAGGAGGAGGAGGAGGGAGTCGACACTGTTTGTTCTCTAATAAGGTTAAATAAAGCAGAGTGAGGAAGCAGCAGAATGAGACTAAAAGTCCCAGAGAGGCTTTAAAAGAAAGCTGCTGTTCTTCTGTCTGCAGGTTTTTAAGATTCTGTCTTATTTATTGACTTCATGTTTCAAGGTGAAGTTTCTGAGGTGTGGAGCAGTTTTTATGAGTAGCAAGAAGTCTGCTCGCTACTTAACCTGGATTTAAATTATGAAGCCGTTATGAAAAGTCTGTTTTGAAAATCTCTTATGAGGAAGAAACGACCTCAAGGATGTTTTTTTAAAATGGGATTATATTTGCTTCATAATAACTGAGCCAAATGTCACAAGAATCATTTAACCCTCCTGTTGTCCTCGAGTCAAGGAAGGAAGGAAGGGAAGGAAGGAAAGGAGGGAGGGAGGAAGGAAGGAAGGATGGAAGGGAGGGAGAAGGAAGGAAAGGAGGAAGAAAGAAGGAAGGGAGGAAGAAAGAAGGAAGGGAGGAAGGAAGGAAGGGAGCAAGAAGGGAGGAAGGGAGGAAGAAGGAAGCAAAGGAGGGAGGGAGGAAGGAAGGGAGGAAGAAGGAAGGAAAGCAGGGAGGGAGGAAGGAAGGGAGGAAGAAGGAAGGAAAGGAGGGAGGGAGGGAGGAAGGAAGTCAGCAAGAAGGAAGGAAGGAAGGAGGGAGGAAGGAAGGGAGCAAGAAGGGAGGAAGGGAGGAAGAAGGAAGCAAAGGAGGGAGGGAGGAAGGAAGGGAGGAAAGAAGGAAGAGAGGAAAGAAAGGAAGGAAGGATGGAGGAAAGAAGGAAGGAAGGTAGGAGGGAGAAAAGAAAAGAGGAAGGAAGGAAGAAAGGGGGGATGGAGGAAGGAAGGAAGGGAAGAAGAAGGAAGCAAAGGAGGGAGGGAGGAAGGAAGAAAGAAGGAAGGGAGGAAGAAGGAAGCAAAGGAGGGAGGGAGGAAGGAAGGGAGGGAGGAAGGAAGGGAGGGAGGGAAGAAGGAAGGTTGGAAGGAAGGAAGAAAGAAGGAAAGGAGAAGGGCAGGGAGGAAGAAGGAAGGAAAGGAGGGAGGAAGGAAGGAGGGAAGGAAAGAAGGAAGGGAGGAAGGAAAGGAAGAAAGGGGGATAGAGGAAGGAAGGAAGGAAAGGAAGGAAGGATGGAGGAAAGAGGGGAGGAAGCTAGGAGGAAAGAAGGAAGGAAGGTAGGAGGGAGAAAAGAAAAGAGGAAGGAAGGAAAGAAGGACAGAAGGAAGGAAGAAAGGGGGATGGAGGAAGGAAGGAAGGGAGGAAGAAAGAAGGAAGGAAGGAAGGGAGCAAGAAGGGAGGAAGGAGGAAGGATGGAAGGGAGGGAGGGAGAAGGAAGGAAGGGAGGAAGAAAGAAGGAAGGAAGGAAGGGAGCAAGAAGGGAGGAAGAAGGAAGCAAAGGAGGGAGAGAGGAAGGAAGGGAGGAAGAAGGAAGGAAAGGAGGGAGGAAGGAAGGAAGGGAGGGAAAGAAGGAAGGAAGGTAGGAGGGAGAAAGGAAAAGAGGAAGGAAGGAAGAAAGGGGGATGGAAGGAAGGAAGGAAGGAAGGAAGGAAAGAAGGAAGGAAGGTAGGAAGGAAGGAACAATTAAAACAGACGGGGTCAAAGGTTAATTGAAAGTGAATAAAAGTACATTTGAAACTACCTGAAAAGGCAAAACCATCATAAAACACAACATGAGCCACTTCTCTTCTCCTCTTCCACTGCTCAGGATTTCTCTCCAGGTTAGTTTTTTTTTTCTTTTCGGTTTCACAGCTGTGACACATCTGGACAGGTGTTACAGAGCTGCGTCCTTATTGGTCAGAGGTTACAGGTTAGAGGTCTAAATGAGCAGCAGGTGGGATGAAAATGAGAAATATAGCAGTGAAAGATCAGTGAGAGAAAAGAGTAAGGAAAGGAAAGGAAAGGAAAGGAGGGAGGAAGGAAGGAGGGAAGGAAAGAATGAAGGAAGGTAGGAGGGAGAAAGGAAAAGAGTAAGGAAGGAAAGAAGGACAGAAGGAAGGAAGAAAGGGGGATGAGGAAGGGAGGGAGGAAGGAAGGAAGGGAGGAAGAAGGAAGGAAGGAAGGGAAGAAGAAGGAAGCAAAGGAGGGAGGGAGGAAGGAAGGAAGGAAGGAAGGGAGCAAGAAGGAAGGAAGGAAGAAAGAAGGAAGGAAGGGACGAAGAAGGAAGCAAAGGAGGGAGGAAGGAAGGAAGGGAGGAAGAAGGAAGCAAAGGAGGGAGGAAGGAAGGAAAGATGGAAGGGAGGAAGAAGGAAGGAAGGAAGAAAGAAGGAAAGAAGGAAGGAAGGAAGGATGGAAGGGAGGAATAAGGAAGGAACGGAGGAAGAAGAAAGCAAAGGAGGGAGGGAGGAAGGAAGGAAGGGAGCAAGAATGAAGGTTGGAAGAAAGGAGGAAGGAAGGAAGGAAGGGAAGGAAAGAAGGAAGGAAGGAAGAATGAAGGTTGGAAGGAAGAAAGGAGGAAGGAAAGGAAGGAAGGAAGGATTTCTCATGAAAGTGAGAAATATAGCAGTGAAAGACAGAGAAAAGTAGAGAGTTTTATAATCAAGTGTATAGTTTTATTATTAGGTCTGTTCTTTAATTCACTTGATTTAATATATTTTATTTGATTCTTGGAAGATTTTGTTAAATTATTATTATTATTATTATTATTATGACACAGATCTAATCCTGTCATATTTTAGTAACATAACTTTTGTCTGATTATTATAAAACTTTGATAGGTGTTCACATCACCTAAAAGTTTAAGTGTAAAACTCCATACAAACTTTAAAATGAGCTTCTTCTTTTAGGTAAGGTAAGTATGGAAAATGAAAGAGTGAAATAAATTGTCACTATTTTAAATGTCTAAATGCTTTTTCGAAGCCATTTCAATGCTGTCAGGACAAATACTTAATTCTTTATGTATTTAACTGTCCCAAAATGTGTGAAATTGAAATATACTGAGTCTATATATACTGGAATTAGTCTAAAAATACCCATCATATCTACTTTTATAACTGTAAAATGTAAATTAAATGCTAATATCATGAATTCCTGTGTGTGTGTGTGTGTGTGTGTGTGTGTGTGTGTGTGTGTGTGTGTGTGTGTGTGTGTGTGTGTGTGTGTGTGTGTGTGTGTGTGTGTGTGTGTGTGTGTGTGTGTGTCCAGGTCCCAGACTCACAGCTGTTCAGTGTGTTGAAGGAATGGCTGCTGGACTCTATGAAGAACTGTTCACCACCATAGTTTCACTCATCAACAGGTACGATCTCACCTCACAGTCAAAACCAGTTTTACTCTACTGGTTTCACTGGTTGCTTCATTTATACCAGAGGAGTCAAACTCATTTTCATTCAAGGGCCACATACAGTACAGCCCAATTTAATCTCATGTGGGCCGGATCATTAAAAGGAAGGAAGGAAGGAAGGAAGGAAGGAAGGAAAAGAAGGAGGAGAAGAAAGAGAATACATGAAGTAAAGATCGAAGGGAGGAAGAAAGGGAGGAAAGAGAAATGGAAGGAAAAGAAGACAAGAAGGAAGGAAAGAAGGAAGGGAAGACAGACGGAAGGAAGGAAGGAATGAAGGAAGGGAAGATAGATAGATAGATAGATGGAAGGAAGGAAGGAATGAAGGAAGGGAAGACTGATGGAAGGAAGGAATGAAGGAAGGGAAGACAGACGGAAGGAAGGAAGGAATGAAGGAAGGGAAGATAGATAGATGGAAGGAAGGAAGGAATGAAGGAAGGGAAGACTGATGGAAGGAAGGAATGAAGGAAGGGAAGAAAGACGGAAGAAAAGAAGGAAGGGAGTAAGGAAGGAAGGAAGGAAGGAATGAAAAGAAGACAGGGAGGAAGGAAGGAAGGAATGAAGGAAAGGAAGACAGACAGAAGGAAAGACGGAAGGAAGAAAGGAAGGGAAGACAGATGGAAGGAAGTAAGGAATGAAGGAAGGGAAGACAGATGGAAGGAAGGAAGGACAAGAAGGAAGGAAGGAAGGTAGGAAGGACACACAGAAGGAAGGAAAAGAGGAAGAAGGAAACTGGGCCGGATCGGACCTCTCGGTGGGCCACTTCTGGCCCACGGGCCGCATGTTTGACACCCCTGATTTATATATTAGTTGGGGAAGGAAGCAAACCACCTCTCAGTATCCCTGTGCTGTGTGTGTGTGTGTGTGTGTGTGTGTGTGTGTGTGTGTGTGTGTGTGTGTGTGTATGTGTGTGTGTGTGTGTGTGTGTGTGTTTTGGATGCAGGGCTCTGAGCGGGAAGCAGCTGACGTTAGCGTCTGTGATGGTTGTGGACTCGCCGGGTCTGAGGAACCCCCGACACTCTGCAGACGAGCGAGGAGGAAGCTGGTCTGAGCTCTGTCACAACTACCTGCAGGAGAGACTGCTGGAGCACTACCACACACACACCTTCACACACGCGCTGGAGAGATACACACAGGTAACACACTACCACACACACACCTTCACACACTCCCTGGAGAGATACACACAGGTAACACACTACCACACACACACCTTCACACACTCGCTGGAGAGATACACACAGGTAACACACTACCACACACACACCTTCACACACTCCCTGGAGAGATACACACAGGTAACACACTACCACACACACACCTTCACACACTCGCTGGAGAGATACACACAGGTAACACACTACCACACACACACCTTCACACACTCGCTGGAGAGATACACACAGGTAACACACTACCACACACACACCTTCACACACGCGCTGGAGAGATACACACAGGTAACACACTACCACACACACACCTTCACACACTCCCTGGAGAGATACACACAGGTAACACACTACCACACACACACCTTCACACACTCGCTGGAGAGATACACACAGGTAACACACTACCACACACACACCTTCACACACTCCCTGGAGAGATACACACAGGTAACACACTACCACACACACACCTTCACACACTCGCTGGAGAGATACACACAGGTAACACACTACCACACACACACCTTCACACACGCGCTGGAGAGATACACACAGGTAACACACTACCACACACACACCTTCACACACTCACTGGAGAGATACACACAGGTAACACACTACCACACACACACCTTCACACACGCGCTGGAGAGATACACACAGGTAACACACTACCACACACACACCTTCACACACTCACTGGAGAGATACACACAGGTAACACACTACCACACACACACCTTCACACACGCGCTGGAGAGATACACACAGGTAACACACTACCACACACACACCTTCACACACTCCCTGTAGAGATACACACAGGTAACACACTACCACACACACACCTTCACACACTCGCTGGAGAGATACACACAGGTAACACACTACCACACACACACACCTTCACACACTCGCTGGAGAGATACACACAGGTAACACACTACCACACACACACCTTCACACACTCGCTGGAGAGATACACACAGGTAACACACTACCACACACACACCTTCACACACTCGCTGGAGAGATACACACAGGTAACACACTACCACACACACACCTTCACACACACGCTGGAGAGATACACACAGGTAACACACTACCACACACACACCTTCACACACTCGCTGGAGAGATACACACAGGTAACACACTACCACACACACACACACCTTCACACACGCGCTGGAGAGATACACACAGGTAACACACTACCACACACACACCTTCACACACTCGCTGGAGAGATACACACAGGTAACACACTACCACACACACACCTTCACACACGCGCTGGAGAGATACACACAGGTAACACACTACCACACACACACCTTCACACACGCGCTGGAGAGATACACACAGGTAACACACTACCACACACACACCTTCACACACTCGCTGGAGAGATACACACAGGTAACACACTACCACACACACACCTTCACACACGCACTGGAGAGATACACACAGGTAACACACTACCACACACACACCTTCACACACTCTCTGGAGAGATACACACAGGTAACACACTACCACACACACACCTTCACACACTCGCTGGAGAGATACACACAGGTAACACACTACCACACACACACCTTCACACACTCGCTGGAGAGATACACACAGGTAACACACTACCACACACACACCTTCACACACTCGCTGGAGAGATACACACAGGTAACACACTACCACACACACACCTTCACACACTCCTCCCTCCTCCTTTCCTTCGTTCTTCCTCCCTCCTTTCCTTCCTTTTTCTACCCTTCCTTCCTCTTTTCCTTCCTTCTTCCTCCTTTCCTTCCTTCTTCCTTACTCTCTTCCTTCCTTCCTCCCTCCCTTCCTTCCGTCCTCCCTCCTTTCCTCCCTTCCTTCATCCTTTCCTTCCTTCCTCCCTCCTTTCCTTCCTTCTTCCTCCCTTCCATCCTTCCTTTCTCCCTCCTTTCCTTCCTCCATCCTTTCCTCCCTTCCTTCCTCCTTTCCTTCCTTCTTCCTCCTTTCCTTCCTCCTTCCTCCCTCCTTTCCTTCCTTCTTCCTCCCTTCCATCCTTCCTTTCTCCCTCCTTTCCTTCCTCCATCCTTTCCTCCCTTCCTTCCTCCTTTCCTTCCTTCTTCCTCCTTTCCTTCCTTCTTCCTCCCTTCCTTCCTTGACTCAAGGACAACAGGAGGGTTAATCTATGAGTGTAAATCAGCAGTATTATTGTCTTTCTTTGTCCTCAAACCTAAAGAGCAGGAATACTTTTTTAAGCCAGTCGACTTTCTTCTTCTCAGTGAAACTCTCTGGAATAAGATGAGAGATCATATTTCTAGTAAAGCACCAGAAACTTAGGGAATAAAACTTTTTGCTCACGTCTCCTGAGAAAGAAGAAGTGCCTGAGTGCTTTTTACTGGAGCAGTAGCCTACATTCAAAATCCACCTCAGTCCTGTCAAGTCTACTTTTAGTTCTTCTTCTTCTTTAGTTCTCAGCGTGCTATCTTCACTGGCGTTAAACATTAAACCTGTACTGGCTCTTATTAGTCTGGTTAGAGTGGTACAAATATGCACAAAAAACTACCTTAATGGCGGAACAAAAGCTATAAATCTGATTTATTGGCTTGAAAATGTTCTGGGTGGTAAATTATTTTCTCATCTTTAGTTTACAAGAAAGCTAATAATGAATAAATGGAAAAATAGAGAAACACACATGATTCAAAAAAAGGGAAAACATAACTTTCAAAGAAGGACAGAGGAAAGAAGGAAGGAAATGACGGAAAGGAGGAAGGAAGAAGGAAGGAAAGGAGGGAGGTAGGAAGGGAGAAAGAAGGAAGGAAAGGAGGGAAGGAAATAAGGATAAGTCTGGGTCAATTTGACCTGGGAGGACGACACAAAGGTTAAATGTTTTTTTACATGATTTGAGTAAATAATCACACATGTTTTCTGTTACAGGAGAAGGTCCACGTAGACTTTGAGTGTCCAGAGAGCAGTCCCACGGAGGTTGTGTCCGCCATCGACCAGCCGCCTCCACAGGTACACAACTCATACTGACTACATGGGGAAGTAACTTAGAGCTGCATTCTATCAAAAGGCCACCAGGGGGCGACCGTCTCTATACAAGTCAATGGAGAATTCACCAACTTCTCACTTGATTTCTAACCTCAGTAAACGTTTTCAAAATGTGTTTATGGTCTCAATCGCTAGTTTAAAGCCTTCTTCAATGCAGTATGATGTTCATTTGGGACATTTTGGCCTCCCTGATTTTATATGTGATGATAAAGCAGGGTATGCATTAGGGCGTGGCTACGTCCTGATTGACAGGTTGATTGACTAATGTCCTCGAGATCCAGCCCTCGCAACCATAGCAACCTCCCCGCCCCACCCATGGCCCCACCTCATGCCCATATAAGTAGAATCTGTGTTTTTATTTTTCCCAGCATGCACCTGAAATTTTCAAGATGGCGCTGCCTAGATTTGAAACTATTGGCTTCCGAGCAGCAGTCCACAAACCAATGGGTGACGTCACGGATGTTACGTCCATTTCTTTTATACACTCTATGGGTAAAATATAAAGCATCGACCAGCCGCCTTGTCCTTCCTTGTTTCCTCTGTCCTTCTTTCCTTCCTGCCTTCCTCCCTTCCTTCCTTTCCTTCCTTTCCTTCCTCCCACTCCTTCTTTCCTCCGTCCTTCCTTCCTTGCTTTCCTTCCTTCTTTCCTTTCCTTCCTTCCTCCCTCCTTTCCTTCCTTCCTCCCTCCTTTCCTTCCTTCCTCCCACTCCTTCTTTCCTCCGTCCTTCCTTCCTTGCTTTCCTTCCTTCTTTCCTTTCTTTCCTTCCTCCCTCCCTCCCTCCTTTCCTTCCTTCTTCCTCCTTTCCTTCCTTCCTCCCTCCTTTCCTTCCTCCTTCCTCCCTCCTTCCTTCTTCCTCCCTTCCTTCCTTGACTGGAGGACAACAGGAGGGTTAATGGAGAGTTTGGAGCTCATTAAATTAAAGGTTCTTAGTGGAAGAGGTTAACAAAAAAAAATTGAGTTACAGCAAACGAGTATTAGTGAAGAAGTCGATGCTGTTAGTAAAACCAAAAATATTCCACTCATTGTGCCTCCATCTCCTCGTCTCCATAGTAACAGCCAGTTAATACCTGCCCTTCAAACTTATTATTCATAGACACAGTTACCGTCACCAACATTACCTTCAGGTTTGGAACTAAACCTGCATTTCGATTTGAGGAACCAGCGACTAAAAGTAGATAGTGTACCAGTGGCGAGTTTGTGACTAAAAGATTTCCAGTTTAATCTCTGGACTGGTAGAAGGAGTCTGATTTGATCTTGTCCTCCTCTGCTCCTCCATTCTTCTTTTTTCTGTTTCATTCTTGTGAAACAGATTCTGATAAATTACAACTTTATATAAATATGCTTCTAAATTGTTGGAGTGCCCCTTTAACATGCTCTTAACCTTCCTGTTGTCCTCGAGTCAAGGGAGGAAGGGAGGAAGGGGGGAAGGGAGGGAGGAAGAACGAGGAAGGAAGGAAAGGAGGGAGGAAGGAAGGAAGGAAGGGAGGAAGAAGGAGGAAGGAAGAAAGGAAAGGAGGGACGAAGGGAGGAAGAAGGAAGGAAAGGACTGAGGAAGGAAAGGAGGGAGAAAGGAAAGGAGGGAGGAAGGAAGGAAGGAGGAAGGAAGCAGGGAAGGAAGGAGGGAAGAAAAGAAGGAGGGAGGAAGGAAAGACAGAAGGAAGGAAGGAAGGAAGGAAAGGAGGGAGGAAAGTAGGAAGAAGGAAAGAAGGAAGGAAGGAAGGAGGGAAGAAGGGAGGAAGGAGGGAGGGAGGGAGGGAGAAAGGAAAAGAGGAGGGAGGGAGGGAGGGAGAAAGGAAAAGAGGAAGGAAAGGAATGAAGGAAGGAAAGAGGGAAGAAAAGAAGGAGGGAGGAAGGAAGGAAGAAAGGTGGATGGAGGAAGGAAGGAAGGAAAGGACAGAAGGAAGGAAGGAAGGAAGAAAGGGGGAAGGAAGGAAGGAAGGGAGGAAGAAAGGAAAGGAGGAAGAAGGAAGGAAAGGAGGAAGGAAGGGAGGAAGAAGGAAGGAAAGGAATTAAAGGGAGGAAGGAGGGAGGAAAGACAGAAGGAAGGAAGGAAGAAAGGTGGATGGAGGAAGGAAAGAAGGAAGGAAAGGACAGAAGGAAGGAAGGAAGAAAGGAGGAAGAAGGGAGGAAGGAAGGACAGAAGGAAGGAAGGAAGAAAGGGGGATGGAGGAATGGAGGAAGGAAGCAAGGAAGGAAAGGACGAAGGAAGGAAGGAAGGAAGGAAAGGAGGGATGAAGGAAGGAGGACAACAGGAAGGTTATAGTATGGATATACCTGACAAACTCTCCTCGCTGCATTTCCAGCAAACACTTTTTTTTACGTTGGCTGCAGAACTACAGAGTTTTTATAATGACATGTACAAAGAAATAACATTTTATATCCATCACGTTATAGCCTATAAACATCCTGCCAACATTTAGCTCACACACACACACACACACACACACACACACACACACACACACACACACACACACACACACACACACCAGCAGCAGCAGTGAGGTCTGTTGTTTCTGGCTCTGCTCGATGAACACGATAAATATGACCAATAAAAAGTCCTCGGCTCCGTCCATCATCTTCTAACGCAGCCAGGAACTAAAGACTAAAACTCTCTTTCTGTCTTTTTATGGTAATTATATATCATCTGTGCATCTGTGTGTGTGTGTATATGTGTGTGTCTGCATGTGTGTTTATGTGTGTGTGTCCGTGTGTGTGTGTATGTGTGTGTCCATGTGTGTGTGTTTATGTGTGTGTTTCTATATGTGTGTGTGTGTGTGCGTGTAGGTGTGTTTATGTGTGTGTCTGTTTGTGTGTTTATGTGTGTGTGTCTATACGTGTTTATGTGTGTGTGTCTATGCGCGTGCATGTGTCTATGTGTGTGTTTGTGTTTATGTGTGTGTGTCTATGTGTGTGTGTGCATGTGTGTATGTGCGTGTCTATGTGTTCAGCCAAAAACTGAAGAAAAAAAAACTCTTTTTTTGTCTTTTTATGGTAATTACATATCATCTGTGCATCTGCGTGTGTGTGTGTGTGTGTGTGTGTGTGTGTGTGTGTGTGTGTTTAAGGTCCGGGCAGCAGATGGAGACCCCAGAGGTCTTTTATGGGTTCTGGATGAAGAGATGGTCACACCAGCCTCCAGTGAGAACAGCGCCCTGGAGAGAGTCTGCCAGTATTACAGCAGTGCTGGTAACACACACACACACACACACACACACACACACACATATAATTAATGAATTCAGTGATGAGTATTCTGCATATTGGTGTCCCTGCAGTACGTCAGTGTGAGCAGCCGCTGCAGTGCGAGGTGAACCACCTGATGGGCCGTGACCCCGTCCGCTACGACCTGACTGGATGGTTCAGTATGATCCAGAACAACCCGTCTGCCACCAACGCCATCTGTCTGCTGCAAAACTCCACCATGTGAGTCTGTGTGAAGGCCTGAGAGGCTGAACGCTGATACTCACACACTTTAAATATGCTATGTGAACATTTTAAAGTAGGCTGGGCTCACTCTTATATATGTTAGAAATACAATAAGTGGCCAAAAGTATGCAGACAAGCTTGTTTATGTGCTTTAATTTGAGTCAACAAATCTAATATTAGAATAACAAGTATTGGGTTTGCACTGTAAAAAAAAAAAATCCTGTTGTTTTTATAGGAAAATACCATAGACTGTAGAAAAGAAATGGACGTAACATCCGTGACGTCACCCATTGGTTTGTGGACTGCTGCTCGGAAGCCAATAGTTTCTAATCTAGGCAGCGCCATCTTGAAAATTTCAGGTGCATGCTGGGAAGAATAAAAACATGGATTCTACTTATATGGGCATGAGGCGGGGCCATGGGCGGAGCGGGGAGGTTGCTATGGTTACGGGGGCTGGATCTCGAGGACATTGGTCAATCAACCTGTCAATCAGGACGTAGCCACGCCCCTAATGCATACCCTGCTTTATCGTCACATATAAAATCAGGGAGGCCAAAATGTCCCAAATGAACATCATACTGCATTGAAGAAGGCTTTAAACTAGCGATTGAGACCATAAACACATTTTGAAAACGTTTACTGAGGTTAGAAATCAAGTGAGAAGTTGGTGAATTCTCCATTGACTTGTATAGAGACGGTCGCCCCCTGGTGGCCTTTTGATAGAATGCAGTTCTAACTTACTTCCTGGTTGGCCTCATTTCAGAGGACCAGAACTCCCCGCCTGATATAAAGTCAAGAAGTTGTGATATGAAGCATATGACGTCCATTTCTTTTATACAGTCTATGCTTTATACTGAAGTCCTTTGAGACATTTGCAGTGCAGCAGTGCTCCAGTTCATTTTCTCTCTACCTCTCTCTCAGCTCAAGATCCCTGTGATGATATAAAACCTCATGCATTTTGCTTGTGCCTAAAAGAACCAAATGCTTGAGGAATTAAAGACATCAGACTTATAATCATCACCTCTAAGCTCATGAAATGCTTTGAAAGATACTCTGGAAAGATACTCCACTGCAGTCTGCACACAGGAAGGGTGTTAGAGTGGATGATATTCTTGTAGCTTGTTTTTTGATGTCTCTATTGCATTTCAACACAATTCCACCACACATTTTAGCCAGTAAGCGTATCGATCCTTCCTTCCTTCCTCATTCCTTCTTTCCTCTCCTTACTTCGTTCCTCTTTTCCTCCTTCATTACTTCCTTCCTCTCTCTTTTCCTCCCTTCCTTCTTTCCTCCTTTACTCCCTTCCTTTGTTCCTTCCTCATTTCCTTCTCTACCCACTTCCTTCCTTCCTCTTTCCTCCCTTCCTTCCTCCCTTCCTCCCTTCCTTCCTCCCTTCCTCATTTCCTTCCTTCCTTCCTCATTTCCTTCTTTCATTCCTTCCTCCCTCTTTTTCTCCCTTCCTTCCTCCCTTCCTTCCTCATTTCCTTCTTTCATTCCTTCCTCCCTCTTTTTCTCCCTTCCTTCCTCCCTTCCTTCCTCATTTCCTTCTTTCATTCCTTCCTCCCTCTTTTCCTCCCTTCCTTCCTTCCGTCTTTCCTCCTTTCCTCCCTTCCTTCGTTCCTTCCTTCCTTCCTTGACCTGAGCACAACAGGAGGGTTAAGCTGCTTTTTTTTTGTTGCTGTATGAAAGGTGCTACAGATATAAAGTTATTATTATTAGTATTACCTCACATCTAGATCCCAGAATGAGAGGCTTGGAGGTGACATAATCAGATACCATTATAACCAACACAGACTCAGTCCCTATTTATATTCCCTTTATAAACCTCTGACTGCAGGATTAGTCCGGCATCTAGCTCCCACTTGCAAAAAAATGTTCCGATGATTCAGTCCTCAATGGCTTCATCCTCAAAGACAATCAGGAAGGTAGATGGCTTTGTCAATGGTGTAATGAACACCACTTAATTTTAGATATAAGTAAAGACCAGGGAGCCTATTATTGATTTCAGAAAGAAAAAAGGCTGTGGTGACCCTTGCCCTGATTAAACATGATTGAGGTGGTTTCCTCTTAAAGTACCTCAGTGTCCTTGTGGGTAATAGACTGGACTGGAAAGAGGACACCAGTGACCTCTTTAAAAAAGGCTCCAGTACAGGCTGTTTGTGCTCAGGAAGCTGTGGTCAGCAGGTCACTCATGCACATGTTTCATCAAAGTATTTTAAGTGTCCTATTTTATGCCGATGTCCGCAGGAGTACAGAGAAAGGAATGAACATAGAGCTGCTCGATTATGGATAAAATCATAATCAGGATTATTTGAGTCAAAATTGAAATCATGATTATTAAAAATATATTTTTTTAAACTTTAGAAACATGCTGCACTTATTGGACATTCACCTTAAGGAAAGGAAAGAAGGAAGGGAGGAAAGGAAAGGAGGGAGGGAAGGAGGGAGGGAGGGAGGAAGGAAGGAAGGTAGGTAGGTCCGTAGGTAGGTAGGAGGGAGGAAGGATGGTGGGCAGGAAAGAAGGAAGAAGGAGAGAACGAAGGAAGGAAGGTAGGAGGGAGGGAGAAAGGAAAAGAGGAAAGGAAGGAAGGAAGGTAGAAGGGAGGTAGGAAGGAAGGAAGGTAGGTAGGTAGGTAGGTAGGTAGGTAGGAGGGAGGGAGGAAGGATGGTGGGAAGGAAGGAAGGAAGGAAGAAGGAAAGAACGAAGGAAGGTAGGAGGGAGGGAGAAAGGAAAAGAGGAAAGGAAGGTAGAAGGGAGGTAGGAAGGAAGGAAGGTAGGTAGGTAGGTAGGTAGGTAGGTAGGAGGGAGGGAGGAAGAAGGAAAGAACGAAGGAGGAAGAAGGAAGGACGGGAGGAAGGAAGGAAGGAAGGAAAGGAGGGAGGGAGAGAGGGAGGAAGGAAGGAAGGTAGAAGGGAGGGAGGAAGGAAGGAAGGAAAGGAGGGAGGGAGGGAGGGAGTTAGGACAGAAGGAAGGAAGTCAGGGAGGAAAGAAGGAACAGTCAAAACAGACGGGGTCAAACAGAGCTGCAGCCACTTCCTGTCTAAGCTTTTCAAAATAAAACCTTTAGTTATTGAGCGCTATCTCATTATTATTAAAAGTAGTTTCCCTTCGATTTGATTAGTTTTGAGTTCGTTTGGCCCCTAAATCGTAATCATGATCACATTTCGATTAATTGAGCAGCCTTAAATGAACAAGATCAATAAGCTGATCACGAGGGAAGGATCCGTTATTGGCTTGACTTCCTGTTTCATTAGGAGTGATCGTGGAGCAGAGAGTGGGTGGAAAGCTCCAGAGTATTATGCAGAATGAGGTTTTGGTCCAGCGTAATGTGTTATTAGTCAGCTGAAGAGCTCTTTTATAGTCAGGTGCCATTCAGAGAGATTCAGAGAGATTCAGAGAGAAGAGCTTTCAACCTGCTGCAGTGAAGTTTTTAATGAACAGAGCCGATGACTGATGTTAATGACGAGGAGGATGGAGGAAGTACTGAGGACTGTGGTGGTGATGCTGCTGTCCATTAATATGTTGATACTGATGTGAAATATCACCACTAACATAGACATTACAGTCTCATTGGTGTTCACATTATTTACTATGGTGCTCTGCTCTCTCATTATTTTGTACTGCCTGATGATGTGTGTCCTACCTGCTGTCTGTCCTATATGGTGACACTCAGTCTCATATTGCATCATATCGTATCATATTCCTTCCTTCCTTCCTTCCTTCCTTCCTTCCTTCCTTACTTCCTTCCTTCCTTCCTTCCTTCCTTCCTTCCTTCCTTCTGTCTGTCCTTCCTACCTTTCTTCCTCCCTGTCTTCTTTTCCTTCCTTCCTTCCTTCCTTCCTTCCACCTGTCTTCCCTTCCTTCCTTCCTTCCTTCCTTCCATCTGTCCTTCCAACCTTTCTTCCTCCCTGTCTTTTCCTTCCTTCAATATGATCCTTCCGTATGTCCTTCCTACCTTTCTTCCTCCCTGTCTTCTTTTCCTTCCTTCCTTCCTTCCTTCCTTCCTTCCTTCCTTTTTTCCATCCATCCTTCTTCTCTTCCTTCCTTCCTTCCGTCTGTCCTTCCTTCCTTTCTTCCTTCCTTCGTTTGTTTGTTCGTTCCTTTCTTCCTTCCTCCCTGTCTTCTTTTCCTTCCATCTTTCCTTCCATCTGTCTTCCCTTCCTTCTTTCCTTCCTTCCTTCCTTCTTTTCCTTCCTTCTTAGCTACCATCTGTGTTCCCTCCCTTCCTTCCTTCCTTCCTTCCTTCTTGTCTTGTCTTCTCTTCTCTTCCTTCCATCTGTCCTTCCTGTATTCTCTTTCTTCTCCTCCTTCTTGTCCTTCCTTTCTTCCATCTTTTTAATGATCCGGCCCACATGAGATTAAATTGGGCTGTTTAAGGCCCTTGAAATGAAAATGAGTTTGACCCCCCCCCCCCCCACATTTACAGACTCATGTAATGTTCAGGTGTTGATGTGTTTAGTTTGATGTCCCATGTTTTTCTAGATGTTGACTGTGATGTCACATGACCATCTTCTCTCTCTCTAATCTTCCTCAGAGGGGTGTTGAAGGCCATGTTCACCCCCACGGTCAGTGTTCCCCCGATGTGTCGAAGTGTGGGGGGGCTGGAGGGCAGCAGCCAGCGCTCCCTGCAGAGGAACGGCACCATCAGGAAAACCTTCAGCGGAGGAATGGCGGCCATACGCAGACACTCCCAATGCATCGCAGTCAAACTCCAGGCTGTACGTCTCCTAAACCCAACACACACACACACACACACACACACACACACACACACACACACACACACATTAACCCCTGAGAGGATTCACACTATTATTCAGTATAGCTCAGTTTCTGTCTCCTCCCTGCAGGACGCTCTGGTGAATCTGATTCGTCGAGCCAGGCCGGTGTTCCTGCAGTGCGTGAGTGCAAAGACAGACGGAGGAAGTTTTGATGTGCCGGCGCTCAGAGTGCAGCTGCAGTCCACACAGATCCTGTCGTCCCTGCAGCTCTACCGCACAGGTCAGAACATTTATATCACATGACTTTAAAGACTGTAAAGTGAATTCAGACATTTTCTTCTAAACACATTAAATAGGTCATAAATGTATTTCTAAAAAAGGTGTAAAAAGCATTTCAACCATTTAGATTTGAATTGTGGAGCTAGGCTTCACAAACTGTGTTTCAACATTTCTGTGTTCAGGATTTAGTGATTAGCATAAACCCGCCCCTGCTGCTGTAGAGGTAGAAATACATTCAGCACACACTACTACTACTACAGTCTACAGTTAGCCAGTTAGCTGAGTTAGCCGCCGAGCTAGCAGCTGAGTTAGCGGCAGAAAGCTCTCAGACGTAGCGTCCATGTTTCTGGTAGAGGTGGTGACTTTGATTGACAGGTGACACTTGGTAGGGGGCGGGGCTTCAGCGGACTCGGCGGCCACGCCCACAACGTTTGGGAGCAGAGAAAGAGGCTGATTTTTACACAACTTTGAAGCCTAATTTCATATATTTGGCGATTTTTTTTTAATCATTCAAATTTGGCAGGGTGGTTAACAACACACTTTTCTGTAAGAGTAAAGAAAGATAAAAACAGGAGAATAAGAAGTGAGAGTGCAGTGTGAGATATTAACTCTAAAACTGTGATTTAATAAAAAGCAGCGAGCAGAAAAGTGTTCAGCTGTGATTTAGAAGAACAGAGCGTTTCAGCAGCAGACCTGCAGTCTTCTGGGAGTTTATTCAGATATATAGAGCATAACAAACTTTACGTTGCTTCTCCAGGTTTAGTTTAGACTCTGGGGGACAGAAAGCAGCTCTGCCCCAAATCAGCTGAGAGGTCTGAGATGTATTAAAACACTAAATCATTTAATTCTTTATAAACCAACAGCAGTAATTAAAGTCTGTTCTTCCTTTTAAATACAACAAAGTACAAGTCCTTCCTTCCTTCCTTCCTCTCTTCCTCCTTTCCTTCCTTCCATCTGTCCTCTTTCCTCCCTTCTTTCCTTTTTTCCATCTGTCCATCCTTCCTTCCTTCCTTTCTTCCTTCCTCTCTTCCTTCCATCTGTCCTTCCTTCCTTCCTTCCTTCCTTGCTTCCTTCCTCTCTTCCTTCCATCTGTCCTTCCTTCCTTCCTTCTTTATTTCCTTCCATCTGTCCTTCCTCCCTTCCTTCCTTCCATCTGTCCTTCCTTCCTTCCATCTGTCCTTCCTCCCTTCTTTCCTTCCTTTCATCTGTCCTTCCTTCCTTCTTTCCTTCCTTCCATCTGTCCTTCCTCCCTTCCTTCCTTCCTTCCATCTGTTCTTCCTTCCTATCTTTTTTCCTTCCTTCCTTCTTTCCATCTGTCATTCCTTCCTTCCTTCCTTCTTTCCTTCCTTCCATCTGTCCTTCCTTCCTTCTTTCTGTCATTCTTTCTTTCCTTCCATCTGTCCTTTCTCCCTTCTTTCCTTTCTTCCCTCTGTCCTTCCTCCCTTCCTTACTTCCTTCCTTCCTTCCTTCCGTCCTTCCTTCCTTCCATCTGTCCTCCCTCCCTTCTGGATTAATTTTACCTTTAATATCTAATATATTTAATCTCTCTCTCTCTCTCTCCCTCTCTCTCTCTCTCTCTCTCTCTCTCTCTCTCCCTCTCTCTCTCTCTCTCTCTCTCTCTCTCTCTCTCTCTCTCTCTCTCTATATCTCTCTCTCAGGTTATCCGGAGCACATGACCCTGAGTGACTTCAGGTGTCACTTCCAGGCTTTATCTCCTCCAATCATGAAACGTTACGCCTCCATGTTTGTCAACCACGACGAGAGAAAGGTCAGCGAGATGAAACCGTCTCATAGAAACGCTGAGTCTCTAATCTGCTGCTCAGAGTAGAATATACAATAAAAAAATGTTTCCTCTTCCTCCTCTCTTCTTCCTCTCTTCATCCTCTCTTCTTCCTCTCCTCTTCCTCTCTTCTTCCTCTCTTCATCCTCTCTTCTTCCTCTCTTCTTCCGCTCTTCTTCCTCTCCTCTCCCTTTCCTTTTCTTCTTCCTCTCCTCTTCCTCTCTTCTTCCTCTTCCTCTCCTCTCTTCTTCCTCTCTTCTTCCTCTCTCCCTCCTCTCTTCTTCCTCTCCACTTCCTCTCCTCTTCCTCTCTTTTTCCTCTCCTCTTCCTCTCTTCTTCCTCTCCTCTTCCTCTCTTCTTCCTATCCTCTTCTCCTCTTCCTCTCTTCTCCCCTTCTTCTCCTCTTCATCTCCTCCTCCTCTCCTCTTCCTCTCCACTTACTCTCTTCCTCCTCTCTTCTTCCTCTCCTCTTCCTCTCCTCTTCCGCTTTTCTTCCTCTCCTCTCCTTTTCCTCTCCTCTTCCTCTCCTCTTCCTCTCCTCGTCCTCTCCTCTTCCTCTCCTCTCTTCTTCGTTTCTTCCTTCTCTCCTCTTCCTCTCTTCTTCCTCTCCTCTTCCTCTCTTCTTTCTCTCTTCTTCCTCTCCTCTTCCTCTCTTCTTCCTTTTCTCTTCCTCTCCTCTCTTCTTCGTTTCTTCCTTCTCTCCTCTTCCTCTCTTCTTCCTCTCCTCTTCCTCTCTTCTTCCTCTCTTCTTCCTCTCCTTTTCCTCTCTTCTTCCTCTCCTCTTCCTCTCTCCCTCCTCTCTTCTTCCTCTCCACTTACTCTCTTCTTCCTCACTTTTTCCTCTCCTCTTCCTCTCTTCTTCCTCTTCCTCTCCTTTTCCTTTTCTTCTTCCTCTCCTCTTCCTCTCCTCTTCCTATCCTCGTCCTCTTCTCTTCTTCTCCTCTTCCTCTCCTCTTCCTATCCTCGTCCTCTTCTCTTCTTCTCCTCTTCCTCTCCTCTTCATCTCCTCCTCCTCTCTTCTTCCTCTCCTCTTCTTCTCCTCTTCCTATCCTCGTCCTCTCCTCTCTTCCTCTCTTCTTCCTTTCCTCTCCTCTTCCTCTCCTCTTCCTCTCTTCTTCCTCTCTGCGTCTCAGGCTGTGGAGGAGCTGCTGGTTGAGTTGGATCTGGAGAAGAAGAGCGTCGTGGTCGGAGACAGCCGGGTGAGAAGACAGACGCTCCTCTTATAAAACTAGCAGAGCATTAAAAACCAACTGATGTGACTCATGAATCCTCTGTGTGTGTGTGTGTGTGTGTGTGTGTGTGTGTCTCAGGTGTTCATGAAGCGAGGTGTGCTGCGTTACCTGGAGCAGCAGAGGGATCAGCAGGTCAACGGCTGGCTGGTTTATCTGCAGGCGTCCTGCATGGGACACCAGGCCCGCCAGAAATACCGAAAACTAAAGGTCAGTGTGTGTGTCTGTGTGTGTGTGTGTGTGTGTGTGTGTGTGTGTGTGTGTGTGTGTGTGTGTCTGTGTGTCTGTGTGTCTGTGTGTGTGTGTGTGTGTGTGTGTGTGTGTGTGCGTGTGTGTGTGTGTGTGTGTGCTGCACTTAGAGCTCTAATCTGTACATTAACTTTACTTAAAGAAGTGAAGTTGTGCTGCAGCTGCTCAGAGAGACACACAGTACAGGTGAGGCGCTGCAGGTGAACAGGAAGTACAAACTGTCATCACGCCAAAATAAAATGTATTCATGTTATGTTGTTTAGTTTTTTTCTGTGTGTTTGGCATAATCTTTACTACATTAACCCTCCTGTCGTCCTCCCGGGTCAAATTGACCCCATCTCTTTTGACTGTTCTTCCTTGCTTCCTTCCTTCCTTCCTCCTTTCCTTCCTCCCTCTTTCCTGCCTCCCTTCTCTCCTAAATTCCTTCCTCTTTTCGTCCTTACTCCTTTCCTTCCTTCCCCTTTTTCGTCCTTACTCCTTTCCTTCCTTCCTCCTCCCTCCCTCCCTCTTTACTCCTTTCCTTCCTTCCTCTTCTCCTTCCTTCCTTCCTCCCTCCTTACTCCTTTCCTTCCTCCCTCTTCCCTGCCTCCCTTCTCTCCTAAATTCCTTCCCCTTTTCGTCCTTACTCCTTTCCTTCCTTCCCCTTTTCGTCCTTACTCCTTTCCTTCCTTCCTTCCTTCCTTCCTCCTTCCTCCTTTCCTTCCTTCCTTCTTTCCTCCCTTCCTCCTCCCTCCCTCCCTCCTTACTCCTTTCCTTCCTTCCTCTTGTCCTTCCTTCCTTCCTTCCTTCCTTCCTTCCTTCCTTCCTCCTTTCCTTCCTTCCTTCTTTCCTCCCTTCCTCCTCCCTCCCTCCCTCCTTCCTCCTTTCCTTCCTTCCTCTTGTCCTTCCTTCCTTCCTCCTCCCTCCCTCCCTCCTTACTCCTTTCCTTCCTTCCTTCTTTCCTCCCTTCCTCCTCCCTCCCTCCCTCCTTACTCCTTTCCTTCCTTCCTCTTGTCCTTCCTTCCTTCCTTCCTCTTGTCCTTCCTTCCTTCCTCCCTCCTTACTCCTTTCCTTCCTTCCTTCCTCCCTTCCTTCTCTCCCTCCTCTTGTCCTCCTTCCTCCTTTACTTCCTTCCTTCCTTTCTTCCTACTCTCCTTCCTCTTTTCCTCCTTCCTCTTTTCCTTCCTTGTATCCTTCCTTGACCTGAGGACAACAGGAGGGTTAAGCATATGTTACTTTAAAGCCATGTTTTCTTTTCTTACTGTATAAGATAAGGTCAAATGCATTAAATCTACTTTTATATATGACAGAAAACCAGCAAATGTGTATATTTAATAATCTTGTTCCAGCAAATGTTCACAGACTTGTGTATTGGTATTATTAATATAGATAGTAGAGATCAATAATAATAATGATAATGATAACATATTTATTTAGTCTAGCACCTTACATAGAAATGAAATTCACAAAGTGTTTCACAGAATAAAACTTAAATAAAAGACCAAAAAGAAAAATATGAAAAACATTAAAAACATATAATCAATGAGGCAGAAACAAGAAAAACTATATAAAAATATTAAAGCAAGAACACAATAAACCCATCTGGAGGTTTTTCTCTCTCTACATATTTATTTTATGTTTTTATTTCTGCGTCTTTGTTTGATTTTAAAACTCAAATGTTTTCTTTAAAATGACTAAAATGATTTATTGATCATCTAAAAACTGTTGCTGATTCATTTTCTGTTGACTTATTATTTCAGTTCTTGTCATGATGAGTTTCCACATATTCAAATCACAC
>NC_070596.1:28868156-28875656 GCF_027409825.1 Scomber japonicus | reverse complement strand
AACCTGCAGGTGTGTTTGTGTTTGAGTTTAACGCTGTGTGTTTAGTGATGTTTAAACACACACACACACACACACACACACACACACACACACACACACACACACACACACACACACACACACAAAATACTGTGTAAGGAAGTTTATTTGAATAGAAGAGCTGGAAGCATCACACAGTGCTGCCTTCATCTGTACAATTAACCCTCCTGTTGTTCTCGTGTCAAGGAAGGAAGGGAGGAAAGGAAGGAAGGGAGGAAGAAGGAAGGAAAGGAGGGAGGAAGGAAGGGAGGAAAAGAAATAAAGAAGGAAGGAAGGACAAAGGAAAGAAGGAATGAAAGAAGGAGGGAGGGAGGGAGAAAGGAAAAGAGGAAGGGAGGAAGGAAGGAAAGAAGGACAGAGAAAAAGAAGGAAGGAAGGAAAGGGAGGGAGAAAGGAAAAGAGGAAGGGAGGAAGGAAGGAAAGAAGGACAGAGAAAAAGAAGGAAGGAAGGAAAGGAAGGGAGGAAGAAGGGAAGGAAGGGAGGAAGAAAGGAAGGAGGAAGGAAGGAAGGAGGGAGGAAAGGAAATAACGAAGGGAGGAAGATGGAAGGAAAGGAGGGAGGAAGGAAGGAAAGAAAGAAGGAAGTAAGGAGGGTGGAAGAAAGGCAGAAGGAAGGAAAGGAGGGAGGAAGGAAGGGACGAAAGGAAATAAAGAAGGGCGGAAGAAGGAACGAAAGGAGGAAGGGAGGAAGGAAGGACGGAGGGATGGAGAAAGAAGGAAGGAAGGAGGGAGAAAGGAAAAGAGGAACGGAGGAAGGAAGGAAAGAAGGACAGAGAAAAAGAAAGAAGGAGGGAGGGAAGGAGAAAGGAAAAGAGGAAGGGAGGAATAAATGAGAAGGGAAGGAGAAAAGAAGGAAGGGAGGAAAGAAAGAGGAAGGAAGGAAATGAGGAAAGAAAGAACAGTCAAAACAGACGGGATCAATTTGACCCAGGAGGCCGACAGAAAGGTCAAAGTTCACGTCGACTCATCTGGAAAAGCTTGAAATCAAACATAAAGCCATGTTTTGTGTCATCTTGATTATTTTCTTTTTTGTATGAGGAGGATTTTCTCTAAGTCCCTCTTCACTTCCTTCCTCTCCCTTCACACATCCATTTAGTCTCATAATTGAATTCCTTTTATCCGTCTCCAGTGAAGCCATCAGATCTCTGGCTGTTTCATTCTGCTCTTGGTGAAACGTGGCGTGACGTTAACCTTTCGGTTCGGCCGCCAGCTGCCAAAAAGCCTCTTTTTTTTCCCGAGCATGTGTCAAACATTGTAATGACTTCACGCTGTTTCTCATCGCTCGGCTGTCTTTGACTCATCAATCTGTCGGTGATGAAATCTGCGTCATTTTACTGGCGTGACCATTCATGAATCACACGTGTCAAACTGTCATTTCCAACACACATTATTATGCACTCTTTTTTTTTCAGGTGTTGAATGATGTGATGATAGCTATTGAAGTTTTACCTTATTTTTACCTTATTATTTTAAAGCAGCTATAATCAATATTTTGTATAATTATCAGAGGAGGAAGGAAGGGAGGAAAGGAAATAAAGAAGGAAGATAGAAGGAAGGAAGAAAGGAAGGAGGAAGGAAGAAGGAAGGAAAGGAAGAAGGAAGGAAAGGAGGGAGATAGGAAGGGAGGAAAGGAAAGGAAATAAAGATGGGAGGAAGGAAAGGAGGGAGAATAAAGGAAATGAGGGAGGAAGGAAGGAAGGAAGGAGGAAAGGAAATGAGGGAGGAAGGAAGGAAGGAAGGAAGGAGGAAAGGAAATAAAGAAGGGAGGAAGAAGGAAGGGAAGAAGGAAGGAAGGTAGGGAGAAAGGGGAAAAAAGGAGGAAGAAGGAAGGAGGGAGGAAAAGAAATAAAGAAGGAAAGGAGGAAGAAGGAAGGAAAGGAGGGAGGAAGGAAGGAAGGAGGGAAGAAGGAATGGAGGGAAAGAAATAAAGAAGGAAGGGCAGAGGAATGAAGGAAGGAAAGAAGGATGGAGGGTGGGAGGGAGAAAGGAAAAGAGGTCAAGAAGAAGGAAGGAAAGAAGGAATGAAGGAAGGAGGGAGGGAGGAAATCTGTGTCATTTTACTGGCGTGACCATTCATGAATCACACGTGTCAAACTGTCATTTCCAACACACATTATTATGCACTCTTTTTTTTTCAGGTGTTGAATGATGTGATGATAGCTATTGAAGTTTTACCTTATTTTTACCTTATTATTTTAAAGCAGCTATAATCAATATTTTGTATAATTATCAGAGGAGGAAGGAAGGGAGGAAAGGAAATAAAGAAGGAAGATAGAAGGAAGGAAGAAAGGAAGGAGGAAGGAAGAAGGAAGGAAAGGAAGAAGGAAGGAAAGGAGGGAGATAGGAAGGGAGGAAAGGAAAGGAAATAAAGATGGGAGGAAGGAAAGGAGGGAGAATAAAGGAAATGAGGGAGGAAGGAAGGAAGGAAGGAGGAAAGGAAATGAGGGAGGAAGGAAGGAAGGAAGGAAGGAGGAAAGGAAATAAAGAAGGGAGGAAGAAGGAAGGGAAGAAGGAAGGAAGGTAGGGAGAAAGGGGAAAAAAGGAGGAAGAAGGAAGGAGGGAGGAAAAGAAATAAAGAAGGAAAGGAGGAAGAAGGAAGGAAAGGAGGGAGGAAGGAAGGAAGGAGGGAAGAAGGAATGGAGGGAAAGAAATAAAGAAGGAAGGGCAGAGGAATGAAGGAAGGAAAGAAGGATGGAGGGTGGGAGGGAGAAAGGAAAAGAGGTCAAGAAGAAGGAAGGAAAGAAGGAATGAAGGAAGGAGGGAGGGAGGAAATCTGTGTCATTTTACTGGCGTGACCATTCATGAATCACACGTGTCAAACTGTCATTTCCAACACACATTATTATGCACTCTTTTTTCTTTCTTTTTTTGAATGATGTAATAATAGCTATTAAAGTTTTAGCTATAAAAGCTATTAAAGCTATTAAAGAAAGGAGGGATGAAGGAAGGAAGGAAGGAAGGAAAGGAGGAAAGGAAATAAAGAAGGGAGGAAGAAGGAAGGAAAGGAGGAAAGGAAAGGAAATAAAGAAGGGAGGAAGGAAAGGAGGAAGAAAGAAGGAAGGAGGAAGGGAGGACGGAACGGAGGAAAAGAAATAAAGAAGGAAGGACAGAGGAATGAAGGAAGAAAGAAGGAGAGAGGGAGGAAAGAAGGAAAGACAGGAATGAAGGAAGAAAGAAGGAGGGAGGAAGAGAAGAAGGAAGGAAGGAAGGAAGGAAGGAAAGGAAATAAAGAAGGGAGGAAGAAGGCAGGAAGGAAAGGAGGAAAGGAAATAAAGAAGGGAGGAAGGAAAGGAGGAAGAAAGAAGGAAAGGAGGGAGGAAGGAGGGAAGAAGGAATGGAGGGAAAGAAATAAAGAAGGAAGGACAGAGGAATGAAGGAAGGAAAGAAGGAAGGAGGGTGGGAGGGAGAAAGGAAAAGAGGACAAGAAGAAGGAAGGAAAGAAGGAATGAAGGAAGGAGGGAGGGAGGAAATCTGCGTCATTTTACTGGCGTGACCGTTCATGAATCACACGTGTCAAACTGTCATTTCCAACACACATTATTATGCACTCTTTTTTTTGCAGGTGTTGAATGATGTAATGATAGCTATTAACCCTAACCCTAACCCAGAGGAGGAAGGAAGGGAGGAAAGGAAATAAAGAAGAAAGGAAGAACGAAGAAAGGAAGGGAGAAGGAAGGAAAGGAGGGAGAAAGGAAGGGAGGAAAGGAAATAAAGACGAGAGGAAGGAAAGGAGGAAGAATAAAGGAAAGGAGGGATGAAGGAAGGAAGGAAGGAAGGAAGGAAAGGAGGAAAATAAATAAAGAAGGGAGGAAGGAAGGAAGGGAGAAGGAAGGAAAGGAGGGAGAAAGGAAGGGAGGAAAGGAAATAAAGACGAGAGGAAGAAAATGAGGAAGAATAAAGGAAAGGAGGGATGAAGGAAGGAAGGAAGGAAGGAAGGAAAGGAGGAAAATAAATAAAGAAGGGAGGAAGGAAGGGAGGGAGGGAGGAAGGGAAATAAAGAAAGGAGGAAGAAAGAAGGAAGGAGGGAGGAAAATAAATAAAGAAGGAAAGGAGGGAGGAAGGAAGGAGGGAAGAAGGAATGGAGGGAAAGAAATAAAGAAGGAAAGGAGGGAAGAAGGAATGGAGGGAAAGAAATAAAGAAGGAAGGACAGAGGAATGAAGGAAGAAAGAAGGAGAGAGGGAGGAAAGAAGGAAGGAGGGCGGGAGGGAGGGAGGGAGGGAGAAAGGAAAAGAGGAAGAGAAGAAGGAAGGAAGGAAGGAGGGAGGGAGGAAATCTGCGTCATTTTACTGGCGTGACCATTCATGAATCACACGTGTCAAACTGTCATTTCCAACACAGATTATTATGCACTCTTTTTTCTTTTTTGAATGATGTAATGATAGATATTAAAGTTTTACCTTGAAGTGTATTATTTTAAATCAGCTGTAATCAATATTTTGTACAATTAGGAGAAGGAGGAAAGGAAATAAAGAAGGAAGAAAGGAAGGAAGAAAGAAGGAAGGAGGGAGGAAAAGATATAAAGAAGGGAGGAAGGAAAGGAGGGAGAAAGGAAGGGAGGAAAGGAAAGGAAAGGAAATAAAGAAGGAAGGAAGAACGAAGAAAGGAAGGAAGGAAGGAAGGAAGAAGGAAGGAAAGGAGGAAAGGAAATAAAGAAGGGAGGAAGGAAAGGAGGAAGAAAGAAGGAGGGAGGGAGGAAAGAAGGAAGGAAGGAAGGAGGGAGGGAGGGAGAAAGGAAAAGAGGAAGAGAAGAAGGAAGGAAAGAAGGAATGAAGGAAGGAGGGAGGGAGGAAATCTGCGTCATTTTACTGGCGTGACCATTCATGAATCACACGTGTCAAACTGTCATTTCCAACACACATTATTATGCACTCTCTTTTTCTTTTTTTGAATGATGTAATGATAGCTATTAAAGTTTTACCTTGAAGTGTATTATTTTAAAGCAGCTGTAATCAATATTTTGTACAATTATCAGAGGAAAGGAAATAAAGAAGGAAGAAAGGAAGAAAGAAGGAAGGAAGGAGGGAGGAAAAGATATAAAGAAGGGAGGAAGGAAAGGAGGGAGAAAGGAAGGGAGGAAAGGAAAGGAAAGGAAAGGAAATAAAGACGGAAGGAAGGAAAGGAGGCAGGAAGGAAGGAAGGAAAGGAGGAAAGGAGAAAAGGAAATAAAGAAGGAAGGAAGAACGAAGAGAGGAAGGAAGGAAGGGGGGAAAGGAGGAAAGGAAATAAAGAAGGGAGGAAGGAAAGGAGGAGGAAAGAAATAAAGAAGGAAAGGAGGAAGAAGTAATGGAGGGAAAGAAATATAGAAGGAAGGATGGAGGAATGAAGGAAGAAAGAAGGAGGGAGGGAGGAAAGAAGGAAGGAGGGAGGGAGGGAGGGAGGGAGGGAGGGAGGGAGAAAGAAAAAGAAGAAGAGAAGAAGGAAGGAAAGAAGGAATGAAGGAGGGAGGGAAGGAGGAAATCTGTGTCATTTTACTAACCCTAATATTCTTACCCTAACCCTTACCAATCTCACTTCTCATGCCGAAACCAATCCAACCAACAAAGGCATCAAGTACTGTATTAGCCAATCCTAGGATGAGGATGGTGGATCATGACTTTACCATCCTAGGAAAACTGACCAAACTGTTGGATGTGAAGTTATATCTGATTTTGCTACATCGATTTTTATCCCCTTTTTTCAAGAAGTGTCCTTTGTGAGTCACATTGTAATTATTGTTTGATTAGATGTTAATATAAAACTATTGATTAATGTTGTGGAGCTGTAAGACTTTTCTATTAATTAAAACAAATTAGTGTTCGTGAAATCATTCAATGTCACAGCTTTTATAAGATTGTACTTCAGTTTAATAACAACACAGTTTTTCATTTTCCATCTCTCCTCTCTTTCGTTTGCATAACTTTGTGTGGACTGCGGTTTATTTTTTTTTGTTTTTGTGTCTGTGCTCCTACGTGTTGGCGTGCTTTTAGTTTCACCTCCCATGTGGCGAAACCTGCCAAAATATCCCTGAGCAAGATTAAGCTATTTAACCTGTGCTGGCTCTGAATACGCTGCAGTAACCAGAGGACCAAATAAAAAAAAGCAAACATTTCTAAGTTGAAGATTGAACACATTATTCTTGTATTACTATGTTTGTGGGTGTTTTGCAGGAGAGCCAGTCAGAGGTGGGCCGTCTGCTGAAACAGAAGGAGGAGTTGTGCGCTCAGATCCGTGACCTCAGCCTGCCGGTTGATCTCGCCACGGATTCGTTACCTGACCTCAAGAAACAGCTTCGTCTCCTGGAAGGCCAAGCCAGCGAGAGAGCGGAGGAAGTCACCAAGCTCACTGCCAACATACAACAGCAGCAACAGGTGCTTACAAATGCACACATTCAAATATATCTACTTGCTGCTTTTTTTCCATCTCATTTCTTACTTCTTTTCTCTTTTCTCTTTTAGATCCACATGCGTTTTGAGGTGGAGATGGAGAGGATGAAGCAGATCCATCAGAAAGAGTTGGAGGATAAAGAAGAGGAGTTAGAGGATGTACACAAGTCTTCCCAGAGAAGGGTAGGGAGACACAATGCAATCATGGTACCATTCATAACTGGAGGCCTGTCAGAGGTTATTGGTAGAATACCAATTAAAAGTCTGGATTTAGCCAACTACAATGGTGGTGGAAATTTTGCTACAAAACTGTTACCGTGTTATTATTTCAAGGCCAGAAAATACCTATTCAATTTTCACACATGTGGGCGAGGTGTTAAAATAATGCCTACTTTGAAATTGGCAAATGTTTTCAGAGATATTGGCACCGACTAGACGTTCACGGTCATCCCCAAGAGAACAGTCTGATCACAGAAAGCCAAAAAAGGGCAATAATGAAAATAACTTGTGATTTTTAACTAGATATAATTTGTCTGGGAAGGAAAAATGAATGAAATCAAATATTTATTGCTGCCAAATTGGTGAGACTGAGTTAAAAGGAGATAAAACGTATATGATATGTTTGATCTGGTCAATCAAACACAGGCACCAACACGCCCTACAGCTACTGTCAATCAAACACAGGCACCAACACGCCCCTCCAGCTATTGTCAATCAAACACAGGCACCAACACTCCCCCTCCAGCTACTGTCAATCAAACACAGACACCAACACGCCCCTCCAGCTACTGTCAATCAAACAAAGACACCAACACTCCCTCCAGCTGCTCTCAATCAAACACAGACACCAACATGCCCCTCCAGCTATTGTCAATCAAACACAGGCACCAACACTCCCCCTCCAGCTACTGTCAATCAAACACAGACACCAACACGCCCCTCCAGCTACTGTCAATCAAACACAGGCACCAACACGCCCCTCCAGCTACTGTCAATCAAACACAGACACCAACACGCCCCTCCAGCTACTGTCAATCAAACACAGACACCAACACGCCCCTCCAGCTACTGTCAATCAAACACAGGCACCAACACGCC